>NC_057799.1:500759294-500774489 GCF_018294505.1 Triticum aestivum
CGGGGCTCCTCGTCATCGTCCTTGCTCTGTGATTCCTCTTCCTTGTTTCTGCTATTTACCCTGCTGGCTTGCTTAAAGACCCGGCAATCTCTGTTAGTATGGTTGGACGGTTTGTCTGGGGTGCCATGTATCTGGCACGGACGATCGAGTATGCGGTCCAAGCTGGATGGTCCTCCGCCGTTCCTTTTATAGGGCTTCTTTTGCTGGCCGGACTTGGAGCCACTGAATCTGGCGTGAACTGTAGTGTCATCGGTGTTATCGCCATTACTTCAGCGCTTGTGTCTGTTGCGCCGGAGCTTGCCGGTGCTATTTCTGGCCTCGGAGGGGCCTGCTTCGTTGGTTGTGTTTGTACTGCGAGCCAGCCAACTTTCCTCTCCCGCGCAAAAGCGGGTCATAAGTGCCGTGAGGGCTGCCATGGACCTCGGCTTTTCTTGGCCGAGGTGGCGTGCTAGCCATTCGTCACGGATGTTGTGTTTAAAGGACGCTAGGGCTTCAGCATCCGGACAATCAACGATCTGGTTCTTTTTGGTTAGGAACCTAGTGCAGAATTTTCTGGCTGATTCTCCAGATTGTTGAACTATGTGGCTTAAGTCATCGGCATCGGGTGGCCGGACATATGTACCTTGGAAGTTGTCGAGGAAGGCTTCTTCCAAGTCCTCCCAGCTGCCGATGGAGTTCTCAGGCAGACTATTTAGCCAGTGTCAAGCTGGTCCTTTGAGCTTTAATGGGAGGTATTTGATAGCATGGAGGTCATCTCCTCGGGCCATGTGGATGTGGAGAATAAAATCTTCGATCCACACTGCGGGATCGGTTGTTCCATCGTATGATTCAATATTGACAGGCTTGAACCCCTCGGGGAATTCATGATCCAGCACCTCGTCTGAGAAGCAGAGAGGGTGTGCGGCGCCTCTATAGCGGGCCGCGTCACGGCGCACCTCCGACGAAGTCCGTCTGTGGTTATCGGCCCGGGTGTGATTAAGTTTGACACATCTAAATAGGTAGTTGTTATCCCGAGTAGGGAAGCGTCCTCGCGATCCGTATTTGATCTGGTGTGTCCTGCTCTACTGTCCAATTCCTGCCGAAGGTCGTATGTATGGTCCCGAGCTGGTCTGTCCCTGTGTTTGTGAGGCGGTGGGGCGGGCTGTTGTTCGGCCTGAGTTGCCATTTTATCCCGACCGCGGGGTGGTCGATCTGCCGTACTATCCCGACCGCGTGGTGGTCGGTCCGCATTGCGTGAGGGAGTTATGGGATCTGGTGCCTCCTCATCAAACTGAGGTAGGAGTCTGCGTTTTGGGTAACTCTTGGCTGGGCGTTTGAGGCCGTATTCTTCGGCTGCCAGGACATCGGTCCATCTATCGATGAGTAGGTCTTGATCTGCTTGGAGCTGCTGCTGCTTTTTCTTTAGGCTTCTAGCTGTAGCTATGAGCTGGCGCTTAAAGTGCTCCTGCTCGAGGGGTGCCTCGGGCACGATGAAGTCCTCATTGCCAAGGCTCTCATCATCCTCGGAGGGTGGACGATAACTATCATCATCCGGGTCATTGGGTGTGGCCTGTTTATCAGGGTTAACTTGCTTGTTGTCTTGCTCCTCCTGTTCGAATGTGGCTCCAACAGGGTCTTTATTGTTTTCGGGGTCGCCCGGAGTACTGTTTTCTCTGGTGCCAGTGTTGCCATCTTTTGAGCGACGAGGCTTAGAGTGGAATTTAGGGCGTCGTCGCTTGGACTGTGTCTCGGAGGGTTTATTCGCATCTGGCTCTTCTTTGTCGTCGCCAGATCCTTTAGGTGTATCAACCATGTACACGTCGTACGAAGAGGTGGCCATCCAACGTCCAGTGAATGGCGGGTCTTGACCTTGCTCCTTGTCGGCATCGTCGTCCATACAGTCGATGTCTTCGGAGCCATAGTCAAGCTCGTCGGTTAAGTCCTCGATGGTAGCTATGAAGTGGGTGGCGGGTGGGAAGCAAAATTCCCCATCATTGGCCTCTAACTCGATCCGAACATAGTTCGGCTGCGAGTCCTTTTCCAAGGACAAATTCTTTAGAGAGTTCAGCACATCGCCCAAAGGTGAGTGCTGGAAAACGTCAGCGGCGCTGAATTCGAAGGTCGATAACCGATCTAGCTCGGTGTCCGCAGGCGTACACGGTCCGGAACTTATAGCCGGAGACGAGTCCGAAGTTCTGTTGAAGCAAATATTGCAGAGTGTTGAGTCGGTGTGCGGCTCCAACGCCGCGGACTCTATGGCTTTGGATGGCACGATCTGCTCTGGTGCTAAGGCCGTTGCAGCAACAGGAACCATCTCCTGGTTGTGATCCGATGACTGATTTAAGTCATGTTCATCGGAGCGAAGGGAAGCGATCGCCGCGGTCTCGAATCCCTTGAAGATCAAGTCACCACGGATACCCGTGATGTAGTTCAGGCTTCCAAATCTAACCTGATGGCCAGGGGCGTAGCCATCAACGTGCTCCAGATGGCCAAGCGAGTTGGCCCGCAGTACGAAGCCGCCGAACACAACAATCTGTCCGGGGAGGAAGGTTCCTCCTTGGACAGCGTCGTTATCGATGATTGAAGGGGCCATCGAAACTTTTGTCGACGACACTGTGGAACTCTCAATGAAAGCACCAATGTCGGTGTCAAAACCGGTGGATCTCGGGTAGGGGTCCCGAACTGTGCATCTAGCATCGATGGTAACAGGAGAACGGGGACACGATGTTTACCCAGGTTCGGGCCCTCTCTATGGAGGTAATACCCTACTTCCTGCTTGATTGATCTTGATGAATATGAGTATTACAAGAGTTGATCTACCACGAGATCGTAATGGCTGAACCCTAGAAGTCTAGGCTATATGACTATGGTAATGTGTGTATCCTTTCCGGACTAACCCCTCCGGTTTATATAGACACCGGGGGGATATAGGGTTTACATAGAGTCAGTTACAAAAGAAGGAATCTTCGGTCGCCAAGCTTTCCCTCCACGCCAAGTAGAGTCCAATCCGGACACGGATACAGTCTTCGGCCTTCATGTCTTCACAGCTCATCAGTCCGACCCATGGATAACAGGCCGGACGCCCGAGGACCCCTTAGTCCAGGACTCCCTCAGTCGGTACGGCCCACAGGCGGCGGGCCCTACCTGTCCGTGAGACGCCAGAAGGCGGCAAGCCCTGACCAGTCGGCCCAGGGGAGACCGACTCCCAGCAGGCGGCCCTCCCCCTCCCTTGGAGTATGTGCGCCATTAATCAGAAGAGACTGGGAGTGGCTACCATGAACGCCCACCAGGCGGCGACACTGTAGCCATGCTCTCCCCGACAAAGCATGCATCATCAGTGGCGCGGCCATAGTACTTAGCAGCCGGCCGGACCCGCAAGCAGCGGGCGCGGCCTGTCGGCCAAGTACGAGACAGCCGGCGGGACCCACCAGGCGGCGGGCCCCAGCAGCCGGCGGATAACTCGGCATCTAGAGACACTGACAGCCGGGTCCTACACCCGGCCAGATTACCATTGTACCCCTGGGGGTAGGCCTATATAAACCCCCCAGGGCACCCATGCAAAGGGTTCAGCTTCTTAGATAACACACACACATAGAGAGGAGTAGAGCTAGCCCTGCCCTTCTTCCTCCTCTAGCCAAACAGCTCAAGGAGCAAGCTTGTAGCCACTTGTTGAGATAGTGATCATGCGGAGACCCCGCCGAGCAGGACTAGGGGTGTTATCTCCTAGGAGAGCCCCCAACCTGGGTAAGATGCGTCGGCGTACATGTCTACGCCTTATCCCGTTTCCAGGCACCGGCGACGTATTACTCTCCCCCACCATGATAAGCCATCCTTTGGCAGATGCCGCACGACACCCCCGACATTTGGCGCCCACCGTGGGGCTAGGTGCACCGTCGTCCGGAGATCTATTCTTGACGGGAACCCTTTTCCTCCCTAGCGAGCGCAGCCAGCCAGGCACGCCCGATGGCATTTGCGCTGACGCGCTGCATGGCGCGGAAGTTGCTTGCGTGGCGAGCTGCCTCGCTAATCTCATCGGCGAGGTCTGCCTCTCCGACCAGCCCGCACCCGACACGGGAGCAGCCAGGTCCGAGAGCTGCCTCATTGACCTCCTTGGCAAGCTCAATGATCCAGCCTCTGACCTAGAGTCAATTGGCTCCACCGGCCCGATGCTCGTCGACTCCGACGCAGCATCCCTCGACGCCTTCCCCACCAACGTGGTGGTCATCGACGACCCGCTCCCTTGCGCGGACAGCGGCGGCAGCACCGTCACGGAGGTGCTGGTCATCAGCCACGACGGAGCCTCTGGCGGAGCTGCCCAGGATCCGCTGCAGGAGGCAATGCGGGACCTGTCCGCACCCATCGCGGCAGACGTCAACGCCGAGACGCTAGAAGCCTGCCACATCTCGCTCATTGAGAACCCCAAGAAGTTGGTCACCATGAGACGCCTCTCCGAGTCCTACCAACGTGAGATCGACCGCACCGTCGGCGGCACGCCGGCTGCTGGCGGACCCAGCCGTGTGGGTATGGTACGGCAGCGCGGCGCAGCCGTCGCCAGCATGTTTGGGCTAGACTGCCTTGTCTATGCCATGCCCATGGAGAACATACGTGCTGCCCAGGCGGCAGCAGACGAGCTGGATCACCTGGAGGGTGACGAGCGTCGCTGCATGACGGAGCGTGTTCAGCAGCTCATCGACGCAGCTGCCGCGTAGCAAGAAGCCGGCTGCCGCATGGGAGAACCCAGCCAACATGCCGATAACCTCCCCCCTCGTCGAGAGCAAGGCGCGACCTCCCGGACACCGACAGGCGGCGTCCATGACAGACAAGACCGAGAGCCGGCTGCTAGCCGTAGCCGCACGCGCCTCACCATCGAGCGTGACCAAGACGGCCGCCCACGAGACGTAGAACGACACGACGATTATCCGCCTCCTCCTCCTCCTCGCAGGGAGAGGCGTGCCTCCCCGCCGCACGTTGAGCACCAGACTCTCGAAGACCGGCTGGGCCGCCGAGAAGGAGTCAGAGAGAACGATGCCCGCCACCGGATCGACCGCCTCACTCGATCCCTGGCGTTAGAAGAAGAAGATGCGATGGGCCTGCCTTGTTTCGGCCCCCGCATCCGCGACGAGCCCTTCCCCAAAGGGTTCTCGCTCCCATGAGACACGCCCAAGTACAATGGCTCCGTGAAGCCAGAGGATTGGCTGGTCGACTACTCCACAGCGGTCAACATAGCGAACAGCAACAAGCGTGTTGTCGTGAAGTACGTTCCGCTCATGCTCCAGGGCACGGCCCGGACAGGGCTGAACAGCCTGAAGCCCCGCAGCATCAACAGATGGGTAGATTTTGCCGAAGTCTTCATCTGCAACTTCACCAGCACCTACAAGCGGCCGCCCAAGCCCCGTCAGCTCTTGCTGTGTGTTCAAGGCCCGACCGAGTCCACCCGCGACTACTTAACACGGTGGGCCAAGCTGCGCAACTCCTGCGAAGGGGTGCACGAAGTGCAATCCATTGAGTACTTCACTGTCGGGTGCTGAGAGGGCACCATACTCAAGCACCGACTCCTCTGCGATGAGCCGGCCACACTCGACGAGCTGCTGATCATAGCAGACAAGTACGCCACAACCGACTCCTCTATGAAGTCAGAGCTCCAAGTGGACGCGTCCGGGTAGGTACTCCCTCCGGCTCCTCGGATGCCGGCTGGTGACAATAGTCGGCGCCAGCAGCAGAACGACAACAAGCGCAAGGCCCCGCAGCCGGCCTCCACCATCCGGCAGGTGGCAACAGTTTAGGACCAGCAGCCGGAAGGACAACCCGGCCCCAAACGTCAGAAGGGCGGCAAGCCAGCTTGGCTACCCACCTTCTCCTATGAGCAGACCCTCGATGCTCCCTGCAAGTTCCACAGCGGCGCGAAGCCGTCCAACCACACCACCTGGAAGTGCCATTGGCTCACCCGAATCTCCAAGGGCGAAGGACTGCTGCCTCCCCCGCCTGCTGGCCAGCCGGCTCCGCCTCCTCAGCAGCCAGCGGCCCGTCCAGTAGTCGGCTCCATCCAAGATGAATTCCCTGAAGAGCACGGAGTTTACGTTGTCTACACCAGCATGGCTGGAGACAGGCACAACCGACGTCAGCAGCACCATGAACTGAACGCCGTTGCCTCAAGTGCCCCAGAGTTCATGCACTGGTCCGAGAAGCCCATCAGCTGGAGCCGAGCTGACCACCCGAAAGTAATGCCTTCTCCGGGTTCCTATGCCCTGGTGTTGGATGCCACCCTTGCAACAGAGAGGCGAGCTGCTCGTCTCTCTAGGATTCTGATAGACGGTGATAGCAGCATCAACATCCTTTACCGCGACACCATGGAGAAGTTTTGCATCAAAGAGAAGCAGCTCCAGCCCAGTCGGACTATCTTTCATGGCATTGTGCCCGGCCTTTCCTGCTCACCAATCGGCAAGATCAAGATAGATGTCCTCTTCAGAGACAAAGTCACTTCCGCCGCGAGGCAATTTGGTTCGAGGTGGTTGGCCTGGAGAGCCCTTACCATGCACTCCTAGGCCGGCCAGCTCTAGCCAAGTTCATGGCGGTGCCACATTATGCTTACCTCAAGATGAAGATGCCGGGAACCAAGGGCATCATCACAATAGCCGGAGACTACGAAAAGTCGGCCGCCTGTGCCGCAGCCAGCGGCCGGCTGGCCGAGTCCCTTGTGATTGCTACTGAGAAGAAGCTCCTGGACCGAGTGGTGGCCATGTCTAGCAAGCAGCCGGACCTGTCACCAGATCCCAAAGAGTTGGAGACCCAGGGCTCCTTCCAGCCGGCCAAGGAAACTAAGAAGATCCCCTTGGACCCAGAGCACCCGGAGAGGCATGCTATCGTAGGTACCAACCTCGATAGGAAATAGGAAAGCGAGCTTGTCGATTTCCTCCGTGAGAATCGGGACATCTTCGCATGGTCTCCCAAGGACATGCTAGGTGTTCCGGCGGATTTCGCCGAGCACAAGCTAGATGTCAGGCCGGATGCAAAACTAGTCAAACAGCCCCTCCGCCGCCTGTCGGAAGAGAAGAGAAGAATTGTTGGTGAAGAGATAGCCCGGCTCCTAGCAGCCGGCTTCATTATGGAAGTGTTTTTTCCAGAGTGGCTTGCCAACCCAGTCCTTGTACTGAAGAAGAACAACAAATGGCGCATGTGTATTGACTATACTAGCCTCAACAAAGCCTGCCCCAAAGATCCATTTGCTTTGCCTCGGATTGACCAAGTGATAGACTCCACAGCTGGATGCGAGCTGCTAAGTTTTTTGGATGCCCACTCAGGGTACCACCAGATCAAGTTGAACCCGGTCGATCGCCTGAAGACCGCCTTCATCACACCATTCGGAGCCTTCTGCTACCTGACCATGACATTCGGCTTGAGAAATGTCGGTGCCACGGTTCAACGTTGCATGCAGAAGTGCCTCCTCAAGCAACTCGACAGAAATACCCACGTCTATGTAGACGATATTGTGGTGAAGATGGAGAAGCGCGGTACCCTCTTGGAAGATCTCAAGGAAACTTTTGATAATCTGCGCCGTTTTCAAATCAAGCTCAACCCGGAGAAGTGTGTTTTTGGAGTACCAGTCGGCCAGCTCCTTGGCTTCCTAGTCTCAGAACGCGGCATTGAGTGCAACCCTGTGAAGATCAGGGCCATTGAAAGGATGGAGACACCCACCCGACTGCGAGACGTCCAGAAGTTCACCGGCTGCTTGGCATCCATTAGCCGTTTCATCAGTCGGCTGGGCGAGAAGGCTCTTCCCTTGTACCAACTCATGAAGAAAACCACTCACTTTGAGTGGAATGACAAGGCGGACGAGGCCTTTCTCCAGCTGAAGAAGATGTTGACCATGCAGTGATACGTCTCCAACGTATCTATAATTTTTGATTGCTCCATGCTATATTATCTTCTGTTTTGGACATTATTGGGCTTTATTATTCACTTTTATATTATTTTTGGGACTAACCTATTAACCGGAGGCCCAGCCCAGAATTGCTGTTTTTTGCATATTTTAGAGTTTCGCAGAAAAAGAATATCAAACGGAGTCCAAACGGAATGAAACCTTCGGGGACGTGATTTTCGGAACGAACATGATCCAGGAGACTTGGACCCTACGTCAAGAAACAAAGCAGGAAGCCACGAGGTAGGGGGCGCGCCTACCCCTGGGCGCGCCCTCCACCCTCGTGGGCCCCATGTTGCTCCACCGACGTACTCCTTCCTCCTATATATGCCTACGTACCCCCAAACGATCAGATACGAAGCCAAAAAACTAATTCCACCACCGCAACCTTCTGTACCCATGAGATCCCATCTCGGGGCCTGTTTTGGAGCTTCGCCGGAGGGGGCATCGATCATGGAGGGCTTCTACATCAACACCATAGCCCCTCCGATGAAGTGTGAGTAGTTTACCTCAGACCTTCGGGTCCATAGTTATTAGCTAGATGGCTTCTTCTCTCTTTTTGGATCTCAATACAATGTTCTCCCCCCCTCTCGTGGAGATCTATTCGTTGTAATCTTCTTTTTGCGGTGTGTTTGTTGAGACCGATGAATTGTGGGTTTATGATCAAGTTTATCTATGAACAATATTTGAATCGTCTCTGAATTCTTTTATGTATGATTGGTTATCTTTGCAAGTCTCTTCGAATTATCTGTTTGGTTTGGCCTACTAGATTGATCTTTCTTGCAATGGGAGAAGTGCTTAGCTTTGGGTTCAATCTTGCGGTGTCCTTTCCCAGTGACAGTAGCGGCAGCAACGCACGTATTGTATTGTTGCCATCGAGGATAACAAGATGGGGTTTTATCATATTGCATGAATTTATCCCTCTACATCATGTCATCTTGCTTAAAGTGTTGCTCTGTTCTTATGAACTTAATACTCTAGATGCATGCTGGATAGCGGTCGATGTGTGGAGTAATAGTAGTAGATGCAGGCAGGAGTCGGTCTACTTGTCTCGGACATGACGCCTATATACATGATCATACCTAGATATTCTCATAACTATGCTCAATTCTGTCAATTGCTCAACAGTAATTTGTTCACCCACCGTAAAATACTTGTGCTCTTGAGAGAAGCCACTAGTGAAACCTATGGCCCCCGGGTCTATCTTCCAACACTTAGTTATTTCCGTTGCTTTTATTTTACTTTGCATCTTTATCATAAAAATACCAAAAATATTATCCTATCATATCTATCAGATCTCACTCTCGTAAGTGACCATGTAGGGATTGACAACCCCTTATCGCGTTGGTTGCGAGGATTTATTTGTTTTGTGTAGCACTACAAAAAAATACACTTCCATGATGATACGTGTTTGTCACAGTAGGTCGCGTTTTTTGTCATGCATGTACATCCATGACAAATTTATGACAGAATCAAGATTGTCATACCTGTGCTGTCGTAGAAGTGTTCCATGACATTACCAAAATTATCATCACAGAAGTGTCCACTTCCATGACGATAAATCGCGCGTCACAGAAGTGCTTTCATCAAGGGTGACCGACCCGTGGCATCCACCGTAACGGAATGCCGTTAAGCTATCGGGTCGGGTTTTGGATCCGATAACCCGTTAACAGCCCCGACCAATGGGGATTTTCCACGTGTAAAATCATCATTGGCTAGAGGAAACACGTGTCGGCTCATCGTTGGGATAGATGTCATCCACTCACTGGACAGAAGGCGCCTATGATACGTCGACACGCGCCACGGCCCAACAGTGGCCCATTCCTGTGAAAAGGCCGGCCCGTTTGACTTGGTCAAAAGCTGGCGGGCCGGCCCATGGAAAGCCTGTTAACGGCCTGTTCGCATATAGCCCATTTACAGCCCGCTAACCCAAGGCCCGTTACGCCTATCCGAATTAGGCCCGGTAGCGTCATCTGGGCCATCCAATATGATTCCAGCCCGTTTTCACTTCTGGCCCATGTATAGCCCATGACGTCTTTCGGCCCATATGAGGCCCTTTGTAACTCTTGGCCCATTAGCGGCCCGTGCTGAAGCTGGCCCGTAATGAACAGTGTATTACTTTACACCCATTAACGGCCCGTGGTGAAACTGGCCCGTAATGAACAGCGTGTCACTTTATACCCATTAACGGCCCGTTATTCCGTTGGGCCGTTTCCAGCCGAAGTTAACTTTCGGCCTTCTGAGGGCCCATTTATTCTTGGGCTCATTTGCAGCATTCGGTTACTTACGTCCCGTTACTGTCATTTTCTGCTTGTGGGCCAAATTCAGCCCGTCGTTACGGTCGGCCTGTTTGTGGACCGTTAGTCTGTTGGGCCATTTTCATAGCATCACCAAATACGGCCTATTAACGGCCCGTTATGGTCAGCCCATAAAACGTACGATTTCCATTAAAGGCCCGTCTACGGCCCATTAAAGGCCCGTACAAGACCCATAAATGAGTCGGCGGCCCATGGATCCTACGAGACGTAGAAGGCCCATGGATCCTACGAGACGTAGAAGGCCCATGGATCCTACGAGACGTAAAAGGCCCATGGATCCTACGAGACGTAGAAGGCCCATGGATCCTACGAGACAAAGAAGGCCCATGGATCCGACGGCCCATGAAGGGCCATGGTCGGGCGAGTTGGCCCCCGTTTGAACGATATAGCATATTCAAAGAATTATCCTACTCAATACTATCACCTCTAAAAAGCATACACTATACAACAAAGAGATCAAGGCATAGAAAGGTAGAATAATCCTACACTATACAATAAAGAAATTACAGCCGATTATACCCACTGGGCATTATGGTTCGGCACAGGTGATAATAAAGCATACACAAACAGAAAATTACATACACTGGGCAAATACAGCTCATACATCATGGACGCGCATCAACTTAACTCCATTTGAACTATAATCTCTTCAGAAAATAGGATTGGCCGGATTCAGATAGCACAAATTTCAGTCTGCAAAATCTCCAATTCCTTCATGGTTACCTCAGTGTCTTGTTTCATTTTTTTGACTCCTGCATCTAATACCTGCATGTCCAGTCTCAACTTGTTGATTATACGTTGACAATCATGTACACGTTGTCTTGCCACCTCTAGTTGATGCTCGAGAACATCAGCACATTCCAATTCCAATCCATAATCATTCGGTAACGGCCATGCCGCACTGCTCACAGATTTTTGTGTTGATGTCACTTGATCCTGAAATGTTTCTGTAAGTACACATGACTAGGGCAAAAATATAGTTACAACAGTGAAGCGAACAAGACAATATTTTGTACTACATGGCAAAACAGGACTAACAATAATGTTACACGTCACTTTCAAAAACAAATGTTACACGTCATGAAGCATAAGCAGGTGATATTTTAAAAATTATAAAAAAGATAGTCTGTGTAGCCTGCATACAGAAATCCCTCTTAGCTCACCAGAGGAGCATGATGTTGGGGCCCAATCGAAAACACAGACAAGTTACAAATTTAGACAACACGTTGCGTATAAGTAAGCAAGCAGTTGGCCATTCTGTGCCTCAATTAAATTCTTAGGGAGCATAATGAACAGCAGAGGGTTTCATACAAACATACTACAGCAGGAAAAACTATGCAATCATTAACGTAGTATAAACTAGATTGTGAGCCTCATGCAATAATAGTTGGTTAATAGACTTCAAAGCTTCAGGCACACTTCGGCAGAGTAATTAAATGGTAAGGCCTTTAATTATGTCAACTAATAGTGATACAAGTACCGAACATCAGGCATGATTATTTGGGCATCTCATTAACTGAGGACAAATAAAGCAATTGAAAAGAGAAAATTAACTATGCCTGAAACAAACAAGGAATTGAACTGTTGAGTTGCATACAGTGACTTACCTTAGCAGGTTGAAGAGGCTCAGCGCAGCTCCTACTTCTCTTGCAAGGCTCCTTCCTAACATCTTGTACTTGGAAATCCTCAATCTTATCTTCATTGCACCCCCTCTGCAAGGTGAAACAAACTAGTTACTCGTCTCCTTGGAAGATAAATATGCATACTTTCCAGTCTGTGAACACAAAAGGATGAGATTATAACAAAACAACACCACATAATGAAACATGCCGCATCTCTTGCACTTGCACACAATGAAATGAGCATTTACTATGTCTGCACTATGTAAAAACTAGGCATACCTTTGAACTGGATCTCCAGGTACTCTTGGAGAGCCTACTGTAGTGTACAGCCAAACCTTTATGTCACCTATGAGTTAGACAAGGCCCCACTACAGCAGCCCTTGGTGTTTAAATCATTGACAAGCTCTGTTAGAGTGTTAGGTCAAGAGCAGCAAGTAATCAAAGCAAACAGTCCTAGTATGGCTGGCTGATGCAAACAAGCAATTGAACAGATGTGTGAGCAAATCTTACATATCAAGAAAAGAAGCAAAGAAGGAGGCTTAAAGACCATCACTTGACTGACCAGATTTAAGGGGCATTTAAACATCATGTGCAATGTATGAACTAACATAAACATTGCATATTCCAGATTCTACAATGGAATGCACATGTATTAGGTTATGCCATGTATGATGATGCCTAAATGTACAGATAGCAGGCAGGAGCGATTCATCATTGCACGCACAATTGAATTGCAGGTTAAGGTCCAGTTCGATTCCGCCTTTTCAAGGCATATTGTAAAAATAAGCCATAAAAGATGTAAAGAAGTCATTTTTGAGTTATGGGCTTGGGCTTAACTAATTTCTCTTTGGAGGGGGGTGTTTCGGGTAGAACCTCACTAAAAATTGAAGGGAAGAGGAATAGTGAAATGACTCTGTTGTCTGCCTATATTACACTCAAAATGCAACTACTGACGCCCGTGTCACACCTAACCCTCAAGTAAAAACAAACACGCAAGCATTCATTGCCCTGCCCGCTTGCATCTCCTCTCCCCTTTCCCTCTACCTCGATCCCCTGCCTGCAGCACTAGGGTTCCTCCAGCGAGCCGTCGCCACTGGTCCCATCTGGCCTGGTCCTCGACGATGCTATGTCCAGCTAGGCTACATGGCCGGCGGGTAGGGGCAAATCTCCCTGGCTGCTCCTCCCTCTGGCGCCGCCCCTCATTCTCATGGTCTCCAGCAGCTGCTCCACTGTGGTTCGTCCAACGCACTACTCCGGCGGGCGCTGCACAACTACGGCTGATGCCACATTGCGGCAGAAGGCACCTTATTCCCCCTCCCCTCCTCCCAGGCCATGGCCTTGAGGTGCTGTTGAAGGATGAGCTCATCCAACAAGGTGAGGATCTCCTCTGATTTTTTGCCAAATTTTCATTCTGATCCACTATACGATGAATTGCTATGAGCTGCTTCTGCTGCTGCTATATGATGCATTGATATGAGCTGCTCCTGCTGCTGCTATATGATGAATTTCTATGAGCTACTGCTGCTGTATGATGAGTTGCTATGAGCTGCTGATGCTATATGATGAATTGCTATGAGCTGCTGCTGCTACTATATGATGAGTTGCTACAAGCTGCTCCTGCTGCTGCTATATGATGAATTGCCATGAGCTGCTCCTGCTGCTGCTATATGATGAATTGCTATGAGCTGCTCCTGCTGCTGCTATATGATGAATTGCTATGAGCTGCTGCTGGTATATGATGAATTGCAGACTGCTGCTGCTGTATGATGAGTTGCTATGAGCTGCTGCTACTGCTATATGATGCTTTCAGGTGGTGCTGCTATACGATAATAACCAGCCACTTGGACCATCGAATTTCAATAAATAATTGTTCTTCATTTAAATGTGGGTCATGCGTTCTTCGTTTAAATTAGGCAATGGGATCTCTATGGAAAACATTGACCAAAGTAGATTGTGCCAAGTAGATGGTATCTTCGTATTTGCATTTTGAGCAAATAGTGATGGTCTGTTTTCCTATCATATTAATTACTGCACTGGGTTCAATTTGTGATGTTTGCAAGTCAAATTAATTTCCATATGGGCAGCAAAATGAAAAAAATATAATGCAATCTAGACTTTCCACTGATCATACCAAAGATAAGCTGAAAACGCAATGAAAAGAAATGGTTGGCTTATTACATGGAGTTTATATTCACAGGTGCTTATTTTCTTAGGATAACTCGTAATAACTGTCCCTAAGAAACTTGGCTAATAGAACTGGCATACAAATAACATGTCACGATGATTGCAATGGAGGAGTGACGTACCATAGCACATTGTATAGGCTCACCGCCGCCTCTCCTTTTTTTGCGATGTTCCATGAAATTGCCACATACATCTTGTATTTTTTTCATTGTGTAACCCTATCTGCAAGTTGACACGGCTAATTTCAGACATCTCTACATGATACTACATTTCATATCCCTTGCACATATTTAAACCACCAATTAACGATTGTGTGCGTACCATAAACTAGCCATGACTTTGTATGCTGGACTAGCAGGCACTCTAAGGGAGCCTAATGTAGTGCATTGGAATTCCTACATGCCACCTACGATTTTGTGTAATGTACTGCCCCTGTTCCTAAATATATGTCTTTGTAGAGATTCCAGTATGGACCACATACAGATGTATATAGATGCATTTTCGAGTGTAGATTCACTCATTTTGCTCCGTATGTAGCCTATAGTGGAATCTCTAGAAAGACTTATATTTAGGAACGGAGGTACGAGGTAGTATCATGTATGACATCTACATATCTAATTTAGCAGCCAGTAGTAGAAATCATTGTCTGCACAAAGGGATTACTGGTCGAAAATCCTAGCAAAGCACGCTGGCAGGCACAGAACAATACAAGAGAGAGAGACGCGCTTACAAGATCATAGCAATGCCTCAGTCCAGGATCTTGGTTGGCCAAGCTGTTAGATCCAGAAGAAACATCGTCCCTGTAGTTTTTGCCAGCTGCATAACAGGTAACAGCGACCGGTTAGTATATTTGAAGTACATCGGGCAGGTGATGCTGGACGGGTTTAAAGGTGACAAGTACCTAGGCTGTGGCGGGTGCTTGGCATCTCTCCAGACGGTGGGAATCAGGTTAGAAACGTCGAGGGTGATGACGCTGCGCTGGCTGTCGGGGTCCGGTAAGGAGATCTAGAACCGTCGAGTAGGGTGTTTGTGGAGCGGCTCCGGTAGGGTGGACTACGGTGTGGGCGAAGCAGATCTGTGGCCATGGACGAGGGCATAGGTGAAGCTGCTCCGGTGGTTGGGTTAAGGATGGTGTCGACAACGCGGATCTGCGGCCATGGACGGGGCGTCAGAAGCT
>NC_057799.1:500774936-500796464 GCF_018294505.1 Triticum aestivum
CAGAAGCTGCTCCGGTGGTTGGGTTAAGGATGGTGTCGACGATGCGGATCTGCGGCCGTGGACGGGGCGTCAGAAGCTGCTCCGGTGGTTGGGTTAAGGGTGGTGTCGACGATGCGGATCTGCGGCCGTGGACGGGGCATCAGAGGCTGCTCCGGTAGGTTGGATGAGGGTGCGAGGAAGCGGATCTGAGGCCGTGGACTTGTGAGTTGGCAAAGCGGCCCCGATAGGGTTGAGAATGGTATAGGCGAAGCAACTCCGGTAGGGTTGACGATGGTGTCGGCGAAGCGGCTCCGGTAGGGTTGAGGAAGGTGTCGGCGAAGCGGCTCTGGTAGGGTTGAGGAAGGTGTCGGTGAAGAGGATCAGAGGGCGTCGGTGGGGCGGCTCCGGGGGGTGTGGACGAAGCGTCTCCGGTGGGGAGTACGAATGAGCCGCTGCAGATGCGTGGCGGTTGACGAGAGTACCGGCGAAGCAGATCCGGCGCCGTGGACAAGGCCGGCACTGAATGGGTTGTGGTACTGTGGTGGATGAGCAGTCTACTTGTTTCTAGGGGATGTGGGAGGGGTAGATGCGGCCGCAGAAGCAGATCCGGCAAGGTGGACGCCGCTGGCAGTGAATGGGCTATGGTACGCCGGTGGATAAGCAGTCTAGGGTTTCGAGAGGGGAGGGGAGAAAGGGCGATGAAGTACGGACAGCGTGATGTAAAATGCTCTGGTGCTGTGGAGTTAGTCTTTTTGCGGGAGGGGAGAGGAAATGGGGGTGCTGTGTAATTGGGCAACCGGAAGTTACCAAAGCAGCCCCGGCCTATCATGTAGATGAGGGCGGTATTGTAACTGTTGGTCTCCGTGCACCAAGGACAAAAGGGGGATTTCGCATGCTAAAGACTAAGGTGGCGGAAATTTTAGAAGGAGGCGGGAGATTTTGCCACCCGCGGGATCGTTCGTATCCAGTTTCAACTAATTTTGGACCGTGCTAGCGGGAAGCTCATGCTAGACTGTGTACACGGGGCACGCGTTAGCAGTTAATAACTGGTGTGAAGTCCACCCCAGAAAAAAAGTCAATAACTCGGGATGATGCGCCGATAACTTGGACGTTCACACGGGCGCGGCCAATCGTACGGGTGTAGTGGCGCGTTCACAAAAAAAGGGATCAAACGCTCAGCCTATGTATTTCTCGTGTAAATAGATAATTTAGTGCCATTAGTTATTTACTTTAAACATAATGCATTGACGTGTTAGTGTAGAGGCGCACAAAAAGAAATGGATATTGTAGTCAGCTACTTAAAAGTGTTACCTCATATGATTACATAGCCTCCATTTCATAAATTGCGTACCCGTTGAATTCATATATGAATATTACATATATTACTTCAAAATAGAAACTTAAATCATCCAAGACTAATGAATTTGAATGCAAGAGTAACAATGGTGCATATACATGATAGCTACATTGGTTGTTTGAAGAAACATCACTGTAACTTTGGCATGCACAACTGAAAAGGTTTATTTAAATAGAAAAAAATGTGATATGTGAGTGTCCAATCTTTATAGCATTGAATCGATATTGTACCTTTGGCCACGATACGAAGTAGATATTGACTTATGTTCAAGCGATGCACGTCCACGATCGCTAGATAGTGATACGTGAATGAATTGTGCAATCTCTCTCACACGCATACATATCTCATTTCCCTATGGGCATCGGAATCACACACGCGCACATCGTGTATTTCTCTCCCTCCGTCAGGGTTAAATTCATCTTTCTACCCCATCCTACAAGTCTCTCACACAGAAACACACACGCTCTCTATGTCTAACACGCCCACCCCTTTAATTCCGCCCACCCACAGCCACTAATGTCTCAAAGTATAATAATGTCTCTCACACACATGCTATCTACCTATCCCTTAATATAGCTAGATATGTGTCACACAAACTCCTTCTCCCTACTAGCAAGATGCCCATGCGTTGCACGGAACATCAAGATGCATTTGTATGAGAAGTTTATCTTGTGGGAGAAAAGGATGAATGAGGGAATGCCTTATTTGCAAATGCGGAGAGGGGTGTGGGTATCTTTTTGCAAAATTGCCATAGTTTCCTTCCTATCCGTCAGATATAAATCGGATGGCCTATATTGCAGGATGGCAGGAACACCATCATCACCAACTCTGTTTTTTTATAAGAGTAGAGATATGTGAGTGTCACCACCCCCCCCACACACACACACCCACACTTCCCAACACTGAAGGAGTAGGGTGACACCTCGATCTTGATACTAATCTATCGACTGGATTCTCTCTCAAACATACACACACACACTACCCGGCACCGAAGGAGTAGGGTGGCACATCGATCTTGATAATAATCTATCTACTCCTCTTTCAAACACACACACACACACACACTCGCTAGTTGTGCCTCTGTGCCTACCGCGCACACTCTCGATACGTCTTTCTCTCCCTCCCCCCCCTACAATAATAGCAGAAGGGTGACAACTCGATCTGTTCATAATCTGTCAATTGGTTTCTCTCTCAAACATTCTGTCTCGGTGCCTTGCTCGGTAGCCCCCTCGATATGTAGACTTCTCGCGCGCGCACAGCTGTAGTGACGATGACTCTGAACCCAGTGTGCCTTGTTTTTACCGGCCTCATGTGATAGTTTTCACCCTGTTTTCCGTTAATTAACATGGCAACCTTTTCTTTGTTACTACTAGTGAATCTGAAATCATTCGGGGCAGACATAAAATATATCACTTCAACCCAATTATCGCAGCAACTATTTTAAAAGAAATTAGCTAGTTGCCCGTGCGTTGCACGGAACATCCAGATGCATTTGTATGAGTAGTTTATCTTGTGAGAGAAAAGGTTGAATGAGGGAAGGCCTTATTTGCGAACGTGGAGAGACGTGTGGGTATATTTTTGCAAAATTGCCATAGTTTCTTTCCTATCCGTTAGATATAAATCCGACGGCCTATATTGCAGGATGGCACGCACACCATCATCACCAACTCTGTTTTCTACTCCCTCCGTCCGAAAATACTTGTCATCAAAATGGATAAAAAGAGATGTATCTAAAACTAAAATACGTCTAGATACATTTCCTTTTATCCATTTTGATGACAAGTATTTCCGGACGGAGCGAGTATTTGTCTTTTTAGAGATTTCAACAAGTGACTATGACCGGACCTTACCAACATACTCAAAAAAGTAGTCCATAATTTTGATGTTACCCTCTTTTCTTGGCGGTGCAGTGCCATCTGGATACCTCATAAATAAATCAAGGACAAATCTGACCCCTTCCTGAAAAGACATACGGAGCAAAATGAGTTAATCTACACTCTAAAATATGTCTACATACACATCCATATGTGTTAGTCCATTTGAAATCTGAAAAAGACAAATATTTAGGAACGAATGGAGTATATATAAGAGTAGACATGGAGATATATCTCCAGCATGGTCTACAACAAAAATGTGCTGGGCTGGTTGGCGCCGGATGCTCGCAACGCGATGACATGAGTTCGAATTCTGTCTTTTAACTTTATATTTTTATATTATATATTACTCTACTTATTTAATATATACTTCTTTCGCTACTGTACTGACAGTGGAACCCACAGAGTACTTAGAATACAAGATTAAGGATGGACTTGTTTCTTTTTAACTTTCTGTACAAAGCTGTAGCCACCCTGCAAGTCACGTGTACACTGTACATGCAATTAACTTTTTATAGAGGGACAATCATACAGGCAATTAACTCAAATGGATTGGATGTCACTCTATTATTTCCAGCATAAAGAGCATCTCCAACGGCAGCCGGCAAATTTCCTCCCGCTTCCTTAAGCGGAGGATGACATCAAACGCCAGCGGCATACATTTTTACAACTCTAACCAACCACATGAAATTCCTGCAAACACGGACTGATTTCATATAAGCATGAAGGATTTTGTATAAAAAGCCGGATCTTCATATAAACATGATGGATTTCATTACATTTACATGAACTAAGAGGTGCCAATCCGGCTCTCTTGTATAATTAATACTCCCTCCGTCCGGAAATACTTGTCCTAAAAATGGATGTATCTAGACTTATTTTAGTTCTAAATGGCCGCCCGCGGATCCCTTTGTCTTCCTCATGTCCGTCAGACACTTGCGGGGTCGACGAAGGTCCTCAGAAGAGACGAAGCAACAAAGAAACCACCTGAATCCGCGGTCGTCGCCTCGGCGGTGGCCTTCATGGGTCCCAAGTGGCGGTGGCCTGCCGTGTTCTACTTCTCCTCGATGATGGCGGCGGACACGGAGAAGCTGGCCACCGACTCGTGGCTCTCCACGCACCCGGCTTCTGTCTCTGCCTGCATGGCGCTGCCGCAGGCACGGGAGGCGTGCCCACAGACACGGGAAGCGCGGCCACCACAGACACTGGTGGCGCGGTACGACGCGGCAGCGACAGCGCCCGTACTGGCGTGCTAGCCGCCGTGCCGGCGTGGAGCAACTCGCCACTCCTCATCGAGCTGAACTGCAGTAGCGAGTTGCTGAACCACGCGCCTGCTTGGGGCGGCAACTGGCTCCGTCGGGCCAAGCGAGGTTGGTGAAGCACCTAGCGGCCTCGCCCATATCCGGAGGGCTCGGCGGGCCACCCAGCCGGGAATATGCCGGAGAACGGCTCATCGGAAGCCATCGGAAGAGTGGAGAAAATGGTGAAGGAGGAGATGGGGGAGCGGCGGAGGGGTGCGATTCTTGCCCGCTGTCTATCTGGCCTCGTTTAAATAGAGGGCGGACGGTAGGAGCTTGGCCGGCGTCTGGCCTCGTTTAAACTGAGGGCGGACGGGAAGAGCTCGGCCAGTGTTGCGTTTAATTCCGGCCCGCTCATGAACGGACGTGTGGCAGGAGTAGGATTCTCGGTTTGCATGCGGGTTTAACGAAGGGGTTTAATGGAGGCATCGGGCGTGCAGCGGGCGGTGCAGTACTATTCGATTTGACAGCAGTAATGAGCCGTCAAATCACAAAGGCCCTCGCCTCTCGTGAAACCGATCGAGCTAGACTGCCCCGCCCTCTAGCCTTTTAAAAATGTATATACTCCACTTTTGTACAGTAGTAGTATCGATGGATTGCGCCATGGAGCAAAACTTGAAATTAGAAAGAAAAAAGGTGGTACATATAGAGAGCGCTCATCGCCAAATTATGCATATAGTACTATTAAAAAGGCTTGTCACAATAATGGTGTCCAGCACAAGTGCACAACCCACCCCTCAAATAAAACTAAGCACCCTTGAATTCTTTGACAAAACTAAGCATCCTGAAATTCTTTGACAACTAAACTGCTGGCTATATGATGTTGGCCATATATATTGTACGTATATAATGTGAAGAAACGAGTGGTAGTACTATACCAACTAAAAGATGAAATGTAAGAAATACTAGTATGTACGTACTGAAGAGTTAAAGTAACAAGAAGAAACATAACATAGTTCTGCTGGGGGCTCAGCACAACACACCCCTCAAATTAAATTAAGGACACCTGAAATTAAAATTTGCAACTATTCCGGTAGACACTGCATTAGAACCACCATGAGCAACGACACTGCCACCTTACTCGGAGTCCTCGTCCACGTCCTCGACTTTGTCCTTGTCCCTCTTCCTCTTGGCCGATACTTCTTTGCTTGAATCGCACACTTGGCTGTTGCTCTTCATCCAACCCTTGTAGATATTGAAGCAAAGGTAGCCATCCATTGCAGCGTAGTGGATGTGGTCTATATCTAGTACATTTCGCTGCCATGCATGACGATGAAATGTGGATGGAGGTTTCTCCAGTTTACCGTACGAAGGATGAACCATGGCTCCTGCCAGGGTCAGCATTGAAGGCTGACGAGAGGACACCAGCCGATTCTTCTGGAGGTCGAAGGTGTTGCCTACAACGAGGCCTATCCGACGCATGACTTCTTTGTCGTTACCAAAGTCTACAGTAACGAATTTGACTAGGTTGCTCTCGAGGAAGTCCTTAAAATCCTGGCACTCAACGTCGGCATGGCATATGTGGTAGACCAAGCATAAGTCATGCACGCAAACCTGGATCACGGCGGGCTTCTTCCTCTCTTTGTCCTTTAGATCCTTCTCTCATCCCAGGACTGTGGTGTACTCAACATCTAGCCCAGCGACCCACTCATCATCTGAGTCTTCGAACATGCGTCTGAAGCGAGAAAGGCATCCTTTCACCGTCGCGGAAGAACGGGTGTACATGACGTCGAACTCATCGCCGGTGATGGTTCTAACCTTGTACTCACCGCCGATCGGGGAGATTTGGGACGCCATGGATTTGGGAGGAGGGTTAGGATTAGTGGAACTGCCGTAATGTGAATGGACGGGACGACTAGGAGCG
Source organism: Triticum aestivum (assembly GCF_018294505.1). Classification (NCBI taxonomy): domain Eukaryota; kingdom Viridiplantae; phylum Streptophyta; class Magnoliopsida; order Poales; family Poaceae; genus Triticum; species Triticum aestivum. The sequence goes on from NC_057799.1 coordinate 500,781,309, forward strand.
AACCGCCGTAGTATTGAAGGACGTGCGGGGACGAGTAGGAGCGAACTGCCAGCGTGCGAACGGCAGGGTAGTGGCTTTCCATTCTCCCATGATACGGGCTTCCGAGAGCCCTTGGATCTGAGATCGCACGATTGGATGGCGTGATTCTAGACCTATGGGTGAATATCCTATCCTGGAGGGTTATTCTGCAAATTTTCAGCAACTTAGCATGCGACCGTTTGATCTCAGATCCAAGGGCTGCCAGCAGCCCGTATCGTGGTCGCGCCCACCACGACCGTCGTGTCGCTCATGCGGTCGCGCCCTTGGAGATTTAACACGGTGCGTTAGGCTATCTGATGTTGGCATGTCATACATAGTCATCACTTAGTCACTCATACTACAACAAGGTTTTGGCTATAAGGTTGGCTATAAGTGTATTTATTTTTTTACTTCTCTCTATCTCTTTCTTCGTACTCCATCCGTCCCATAATATAAGAACGTTTTTGACACTAGTGTAGTGGCAAAAACGTTCTTATATTATGGGACACAGGGAGTACTAGTATTTATTGCATTTGCCAAGGAGTGACCTCTTCCAATGAAATGGTGTTGCTAAGTTTGCTACATTTAATTAGCTATAGACTCAAAATTGTATTTTCACCTAGGTACACGCGCTTAGAACCGTTTCTTCCTTGGGTCACCAAACTAGTCTCTCTCTTCTTGATTAACTTGCCACATCAGACTTTATGCCTATGTGGCAAGCTTAAGCACCTGTAGGAGCAAGTAAGTACAATAGTGCGCTTTACATGGCATTTTTGCATATGTGGAGGAAAGAGAGGCAAGGAAAAAGTGGAGAAGTGGACTCTCATGCAAGAGCCAGCCTCTACTACATGGTGGAGCATTGGGAGAGGCACCTGTATGGAGGTGGTCAGGAATCGGGAGACTCACGCCGGTCGTAGCGCCGCAGTTAAAATGATAATGGCAAGTCAAATCAAGGGGCCCCACCTGTCCAGCAGTAACTCGCTGTCAAATCACATAGCCCTACGTTTGCAGCAGCCTACTCCCTCATCTTCTCGCGTCTCTGTCGAACCGACTAGGCAGAACTGGCCCGCCTACCGCGCAGGAAAAGCCCGCGCAGTATACTCCCTCCGTCTAGGTGACCAAGGTGGAGAGGAAAATGAGAGAACTTAATGTTTAGTATTTGCTAAGGCTGGTTGTAATGGTACTAGCCTTAGCAATTTTGATGAGGTGTCATAGAATTAAATGAAGAAAGAGAGAGAGTTGAGTACTATGTGTCATACATGGCAATAAATAAAGTACTACATGATACTAATATATGATACATGGCGCAGGAGTACTAAGTATTATTAATACAGTTTGCTAGAACTCATCTAGATGAGATATAATTTGGTCTCATTCATCTTTTATAGCCATTGGATGTGATGCTATATAAGATGCGTGTGTGCTGACGTGGGTTGTATTTGTTCTTGTGCAACGAACTGACCACTGCATGTCATGTTTGATAGTCTCAAGTCATTAAAAGCATACAAGCCCCACATCTCTTCTTGGTTGATTCCTCTATTTATGTCAAAAAATAAGAAACAACGTGAGAGTTAATGCACACGCCTATGTGTTTACTATTTGGTTTTCGTAAGATGACTTAATACTCACCTAGACGGAGGGAGTATTCGATTTGACAGCGGGCGGCGCAGTTCCCGATACGGCTTTAATGCAGACGAGGGAGGGAGTAGCGGTTCCCGATATGTTGAACGGGCAATGCATCCTCCTTCAATTAATGCATGAGGGAAGTAATGGGAGGAGGTCCGGGAAAAGAGGCTGCACGATGTGAATGCAACGCAGTTTGCCCTCATTGCCCTCATATAAAGGCGCCCCTCCATTCCAATGCATCTACCACATTGTACGCACCTAAGCATTTGCCTAAGCACCTACACTAAGCGCAAAAGAGCTCACTCCAGACCCATGGCGGCGATGCGCGTGAGCGGCCAGCGGCTGCGCCAGATGGTCCACGACGCCGGCCTGTGGCATGGCGCCGAGGATCGTCTCCAGACGGTGTTGGAGACCGGTTGGTGGATGGCCGCCGTCGGCGCCAACTACGACTCTCAGTTGGACCAGATGATCATTGCCACCAGCAACAAGTTCACCGTCCTCAAGAAGCTCGCGGATGACATCGCCGTACTCCTGCAGCCCGCGCGCCCGGGCTCCTCATTGCCTGCCACCCTAATCGGCCTCCATGGCCGGAACCTCTTTCAAGCACTGGTGGCCCTGCGACTGCCCGTCGACGCCACGAAGAATGTCCACCTGGAGGTCGCGCTCGCCGCGAGGCGCCTCGCCCTGCAAGAATTCGTTGACCTGCACATCCACGTGTACGAGCAAATCGTGTACATAGGTATCTACAAGGCCAGTGAGGACGCTACGACGTTGGCCTTCCTCAACCGGCTGGAAGCCTTGGATGCCTTTGCTGAGAAGCACCTCGACCTCGCCACAAAAGCCGCCGCTCCTTAGCCACCGGTCGGTGGCCCGGCGCACTAAGTTGAGGAGTAGGTGGTCGTACGTTCGTGGATCCATCTTTCTTCTTGCCTTCTGTAACCACCACTGCGATCGCATCATCGTGGCCTTAATTCTTATTGTGTTGTTGCATTCTTGTTCCAGTCAATACCGACATGTGCGATCCCTTTGCTTAATTATATGCATCACTGTAACTAGTACTCCATCCGTTAATTTATAAGTTGTGCTTACCTTTTCCATCAACTTCGTGCAACGCGCGGGCATCTTGCTAGAAACACTAGAATATGTCTATATAATCCGTATGTGATAGTCCATTTGAAATCTCAAAAAGACAAATATTTAGGTACAGAGGGAGTAATATATTAGGAGTATATCAAAACAATAGTGATTTCTTTCAAGTTTGTGAACAAATACTACTATTCTACTACTTTGGATCCGTCGCAATGCACGGGCACATTGCTGGTAAAAGGAAAAGTCCTGCCGCGTTCGCGTCACACCCCCACATGCCCAGGAATCGGGAGTACAACACGGCCCGTCCGGCACGACACATAGCTTAGGGAAGGCGTGTTGCCTAGCATTTTCACTTTCATGTGGGACCGCTGTTGAGCAAACCGACACCCCGCCCGCCGCCGGGTTGGAAAACAGAAACGAGGGGAAGATCTAGCTGTAGCACGGAAGCCAAGAAATTTGGTGTCAGACGGGGCTCGTTGATAGAGTAGGAGCATTCCGTACTAGTACTACTCCTACTAGTACCAAGTTTGTACTCCTAATACTATATTACTAGTACTACCACTATACAACTAGTAGGTACGTGCACGGCACAACATCGTAGGAACAAAAAAGGGAAGATCTTGTTTTGGGTGATTTATCTTTTTTTCAATCAACGTAGTATGAATAATATGATGTGGGGGCACCCATGAAGCTTATGTGGCTTGGTTGCATGGCTACGGAAGGTTAGAGAAAAATAAATAGATAATGTGTTTAGAGTGCACTCCACTAAATAGATATACTTTGGATCCATTGCAACGGACCGGCACATCTATATCTATACCCCCTATATAGTGTGTGAAAAACTTTGAAAGTTGGTCGCTGGATGAAGCCAATCCGACGGTACAAAGATGGCAAATCCGAGCACTACTGGCCGTTCGATATCATCCACCAGATTCTGCCACATGTATAATCTAGAAGACTCCATGGTTGAACTTAATTCATGACTAACTTTGCCACAACTAAGCTTAGGCAAAGTTATTAGTTCTTCAAAATGAGAGCCACAAGTTGGCAAGCCTAAGGGAATCTTGCCAAATTTTTTGTGTGTATGTCATGTGGGGCCTTAGTGTGGCTTGCCTAAGGTGTGGCTTGAACCAAACACTCACCTAAGTTAATCAAACTTGCCTAACCTTACATTCCACCAGATTTTGCCACATGTTAGAATCCAGAAAGCTCCACATGTAGAAGCATAATGCACAAACCACCAGAATCTCATGTGTGCAATGGACGTGTACCTTACTAGTACTAGTTGGTAGTAGTAAGAAACACATTTCCAGTTTTGGCACGAGCTCGTACCGCGGGAGCACCACAAGGCCTGCCGCAGGAGTTACATTTCCCTCTCGAGGCCCACGGGACCGAACTTCAGTGGCTTAGTGCCCGGCCTATGAGTCAATGACATGCGGACCTTAAATGCGGCTGGCCCACATGTCATTCTCATGGTGGTGGCGGGGTTCGCGACTCACTCGTTCGAGATGAATCGGCCGGTGGTGGCGTGACCATGGCGAGGGTGCCACAGTTGGGCGTCGGGGCGTTACGAGGCGTAGATGGCCACACCGGCGGGTACTACCTGTAGTACATAAGTACTCCAGCTGAGGATTGATGCCCGGGACGAAATGTGTCACAGCCGCTGGATGAAAATTCGATGGTGCGGGAGTACGGATCGGAGCACAGCAGCGGAGCAGGCAAACCGCGTCCAATCGGGTGTGTCTATGGTAGAAAGTTGATGGTCGCCGTAGTTCAGCTGGCCCGCATGTCATGCACACAAAGGCAGAGGAGCGGTGGGGCCGAGAGGGATGAGGGGCACGTCGGGGGGATGAGGATCCCCTGACACGAACAATCCTACCATTTTGTCACTGACATGTGGGACCCATAAGCGTGGGTCCCACCTGTTAGCGAAGGAAAGGCAGGGCAAGGCAGTGATAGCCACGTCAGAGGATCCATGTCCACGTCGGGGGACGTCGTGCCGTGGGTTGGAGCGGCGTCGTGGGAATCGCGTGTGGGTGTGGCAGTGGTAGAAACAAGAAACGTGATGGTCGCCGTGGTTCAACTTCCATGGAAAAGCTGTCATGTCTGCTGACACATGTATATCAAAACTAGAGTGTTTATATTTCAAGCACGTGAACAAGTATTATTCTACTACTTTGGATCCATTGCAACGCATGGGCCACCACATTGGTAGTAGTAGTGTCAATCTCTATCTCTAGATGCCTTCCCTCATTCATCCTTTTCTCTCACAAGATAAACTACTCATACAAATGCATCTTGATGTTCCGTGGAACGCACGAGGATGTTTCCTTGGGGGTCTCTCCAGCGCGGCGTGGCCGTAATTGCAAGTTAACGCCCCTTGAGATGCCGACGTTGAGGGGCACTCAGATTTACTCAGATTTCCTCCGATGAGTAGGTAAGATGAGTTTGATCACGTAGTAAATGCATTCTAAAGACTATTTCCGTGTCCATTTCCTAATTCTCCCCCTGCCCACTGTTTCACATGTTAGGCTCGGTGCGAGTGGAGATTGGCTTGCATATGTACGGGAGGGTACCAACATCAATTTGCACAACATTTACAATGGTGACACCGTTCCCGTAGAACCTTTGTCCAACATTGGGATCAGCCATGCAACGGGCCACCGCATGAATTGGTACGATGGAACCACGGTGAGATTGAATAAGATAGCACGAACCTTGCACATGGCGGTCAAAGGCGGACTATGCTGTCTGTGGCCGATTTGTTGCCGTACGAGTAGGAAGACGTCGTGCTCCTTTCTAACCGCATCTTCGCGGTGACAAACCAGGGGACTTATTTTGTATGGGACACATCCTACGATATACTCCCTCTCTCCCAGTTTATTTGTTTTGAATCTTTTTGTTTTATAAGTTTCAAATTCAAATTTAGAGCTCCCCATCACATGTTGAGATTACAATGTCCATTAAATCGTTGTGTGCATGTATAGTAAAGAACCAAATCTCGAGTTTGGCACGAGTTCGTGCTGCGGGAGCACCACAAGCCCTGGCGCAGGAGTTACATTTCCCTCTCAGGGCCGTCAGGACTGAGCTTCAACGCCTTACTACACCTACCTTTGAGTCAATAACATCTGGACCCGATAGGTGACTGGTCCACATGTAATGCTCCTATAGGCAGAGGGGCAGTGGGGCCAAGAGGGGTGAGCCACAGGTCGGGGGACGTGTGGTTTCATGGGTTCGAGCGGCGTCGTGGGAATCGCGGGTGGCTATGGTAGAAACTTGATGCTCGCCGCATTTTAGGTGGCCCACATGTCATGCACACAAAGGCAGAGGGGCGGTGCGGCCGAGAGGGGTGAGGCGCACGTCGGGGGGCGTGGTGCCGTGGGTTGGAGAGGCATCATGGGAATCGCGAGATGAAACGTGATGGTCGCCGTAGTTGAACTTCCATGGACAAGCTGTCATGTCTACGGACACATGCACTGCATACCGATCACTGGAAGGAGTAGCAGAGAAAGCTATATATGCGGATAAATACTTCCTTATAGTCAAGCGGACCCACGCTACTACTCTGTTCCAAAGACATGCACACCATCGAAATAGTCCATCTATATCAATATACACCGAGAGGGAATAATTTTTTTTACAAGAGAGGAAATAGTTCATCCATCCATAATGCCCTCCTGCTGGTGCAGCCTTTTCTTCTTCTTCTTCTTCTTCTTCTTCTTCTTCTTCTTCTTCTTCTTCTTCTCATTCTCTGTGGGAGACGGCTTCGCAACAAGCTCTTTGGACCTTGCAGCTATCTCGAAACTCACACGGGCATCGAGGGCAGCATATTTTATCCGCTCGTACATCAAGGGATAATTCCCACATCCAGACGACCTTAATGCCACCGTCTCGTCACCCTTCTGAAGATTTGTACTGAGCACAAAATTTGCTACGTCGAATAGGGATGGTGTCTGTTTATCACAATCTTCTACAGGAATTTTGATTTTGGTTTGTAGGTCAGCAATGCTTTTCAAATCAAGGTTGTACGGCTCCAGCTTCTGTTTGTCCCCTTCGATGGCTGCCCCACAGAAGTATACGTCCTCCCGAGACAAGAAATCGTGAAGCTCACCTAGTATGGAGGGCGAGTGTATGATGTGGTACACCAAAACATCATCTTCGAGGCACCACTGAAGGACGGCGGCGCGCTGGATCTTCCCAGGGGCACGCTCTGTGTACTCTGTGTCGAGACCGATGACCCTCGTCTCTACCTTTTCGAGGGAGTTGGATACATTGTTGATCCACTGCCGAACAACCCTTGGGTGGACGGTGACGGTGGCAACTATGCGCATCGAGCCTTCAACGAGGACATGTTGGACGCTAAAAACCTGCATCTCGATCTCTTTCGCCATTTGGAACCGCTGGAACGGAGGGCTATGGTTTGGAGAATTAGGATTAGATGGCTAGTCTAACTGAAGTAGTAGATGATTATTTAAAGAGGTTAAAACAATGTGAACGCAGTGGGGTTTGGATGCAAATGAAGACGAAGGGGAGGTGAAGAAGCCTAGGAGAATCGGTTCCCGATGGAGAAGTAAATGGGAGAAGTGGCGTGCAGGCAGTTGATTAGACGGCTAGGTAGACTAAACGAAAAGACTATGCGGGTAGACTGATGAGTCGTACCTGTTCGTGTACGTGCCCATCCTTCCTGATAGGTGGGACCTATGCAAACAGATAAAAAATGTGTCATAGTTTTTTTTGAGCGCGTGAGTGGGAGACACAACATTCTCTGGTTAAGGAATACTCCCTCCGTTTAGGTGAGTATAAGTCACCTTATGAAAATCAGGTTTTCCCAAAACCTTTAGGCGTGGAGCATTAACTTCCTCCTCGATCCCCTCCCAGCCTCGTTAGCCAGCATTCTCTTCCTCTGCTGCCGCATTCTACCTTTCCATGTTTCCTTTTCTCAAGTGTGGAACGATCTGCATGCCGTCCTTGATGCACCAGAACGACCACTGCATGCATCGCGGCAGGGCGTTGATTGGGCATGCACGAGAGTTTGGTTCTGCTCGCAATATGGATGATACCTGAACGATGAAGTGAGCAGGCATGCTAGCACGGGAGACCTATTTCCGCTATACAATACTGGAGTACTCATATTCCTACTACTACTACTACTACTAGTAGTAGTAGTAGTAGTAGTAGTAGTAGTACAACTGTGGTACACTTGATGGTCAAAATACTATTCATCCGGTCCTCACAGTGAAGTGACAACACCCTGCGCCTGACACTAGTCCAGGCGGCGTGTTCGGGTTACCAAAGTCAGCCTCACCCTATGCACTGTGCAGTCTGTCACCGCCGCTTTACAGCACATTGGCGCCTCGCCTCATCTCCCTTTCCACTCCCATAGCACCACTCCATCTCCATCTCCTTCTCCGTCTCCGTCTCCGTCTCCGTCTCCATCTCACTGTGCCCCCGTGTACCGTCGCCTCACTCGCCTCCCCCAGTACCACTATTCCCTCGCTAGCCGCTCCAGCACCGACATCCTTCTCCCCCGTAAATCAAGCCCCCTTCCAAACTCCACCATGGCCGAACGCGAACCGCGCATCATCCATATGAGCCATGATTGGAGCAATCTCCCCAGTGACATCCTCGACCTCTGTTGTTCGTGTATGGATATGTTGAGCGCCCTGCGGCTGGCTGCATGCTCGAGGGACATGCACACGGCCATCATCGATGGCGAGGCCTAAGCTTTTCAAGACACCCTGCTTGCTGCTATCTGGTCTTGCGAGATTAGCTCACCATGATACAGAGGCCTGCATGATGCCCCTCGACTTCGATCCGACCACCATTAGCCGAAACTTCTTTGCAGGTATGTAGTGGGTCGCGGTACATCATTTCCCTCGACTTCGATCCGATCACCATCGCCCGAAACTTCTTGCAGTAACATACATTAGGGAAGTAAATGGCCGTGTTAGTTTCCTCATTTTCATGAATCAATATACTACTACTAAATATGAGTGTGTATCAATGGCCATGTTAGTTTCCCCATTTTCATGATGTAGAAACATGCACCACACTGTTGGTTTCATCTAACCATACATTAGGGAAGTAAATGTGCATATGGAGAACTCTATATTTGGAAGTAGTGAAATCCTGCAATGCTTACCATGTGTACATACCTATATTCGCCCTTCAGCAATCAATGGCTGGAATAATATCCTCACAAAAATTTTGCCCACATAACACGAGTATATAACAATGCATGGTCTGTTAGTTACCTTGAAGAATTTGTTTGTGAGGACAGAACATGATTACTCCCTCCGTTCCCAAATATTTGTCTTTCTAGAGATTTTAACAAGTGACTACATACGGAGCAAAATGAGTGAATCTACACTCTAAAATATGTCTACATACATCCGTATGTTGTGTCTGTTTGAAATGCCTAGAAAGACAAATATTTGGGAACGGAGGGAGTACATAACATGCATGACATGGTAGTTTCCTGTGAAGAATCGATTGCGAGATAACATGAGTATAACCATGCATGGCACTTCTATATTTTCGAACCTAGTATACATTTCCCTGTATTTTCCTCCCAGTTCCAACAGGGACATATCAATGCTGTTTCTTGCATTATCCTACTCATACTCTGAACAATGCTGATCTTACATTAACAATGCCTGTCCTTTTTGATATGATGCAGTGTCCCTACAGTTACTGCCCTTTGTAATCACACCACCTTTGCCAAAAACAGGGAAGAACAATTAGTTCCTCGCTCGATCAGACGACGGCAAAAGACTGATGATCATTTGGACACATGAGCCGGAAAAGTTATATTGCAAAAAACCCATTGTATACAAGCACCGTGTAATACGTGAGTATCCGGACAGTGGCTGTTACGTCTATGAGCAGGATACCAGCTTGTTGGGGCCTTTAGGATTTTTTAGTTGGAGGCGGGTAAACAGCCTTGGTTCACACTCTCTGTTTCTCGGACTCAATTATCCGATTAACCAGGAGATCACCGTTGGCAAGGACCTTGATGGTAGAGAGGCTCTATTTGCTATGGAAAACTGTGTCTACACGGTGAGCCCTACGAGTTCGGGAGCAAACTCCCCTAATTGTCAACGATACAGCCTGCAGCCAAAAGAAGGTGAGAATGACAAAGGCATCTGGATTAACTTTGATCCTTGGATGTCTCAATTACGACAGGCAGTGATGTGGTTCAAGCCTTTAGGTTGATAGGTAATTGGGTTGTTGCATCGAAAGGGTGGAGTACTGGTGTCTCCGGATCACTGGTCGCTGAAGCGGGGCTGCAAATTATGATGGTGTTGGATCATCTCTTCGAATGACTTTGTTGTCTTTGCTGCTGGTTCTGGATGGGTAGTTCTTTCTTTTGTTATGCATATTCCTTGTCATTTGGTCATCCTCGTCTATGTCACTCTTACTATGTAATAGTTGCTTCTGTTTAGAATGTCATTCTTGTCTGGATCACGAGAGTCTGAGCGCTGCAGATGGGTGTGTTTTCTTGGTGTAGCAAGACTTCTTCATGTCTTGCCGTTTATGTCAGTAGTAGTCACTAGTCAGTGTTTGAATGTTGTATATATCGTTGTTTCGAACTGTTTATTGTCTCGAACTACTGGTGGGCTAAATGAGGGCATCACCATTCTCCAGTGTTCAGAGTATATCTCCTTTTTTCAAGTTATATAATTTGAGCTCAGTGTCTTTTCGATGATGTACACTTGTTTGGGCCAGTGAGGTGTCGTTGAATATGGGCCGAGTAGTAACGCAATGCCAAACAGGTCAATTATGACTCTCAGGCCGGGCTCTCAAAAGATCCTGGAAAAAAGGTCGGGCTCTCCAAAAAAGAAAGAATAAGGACTCTTAGGCCGACATGTGGGCGCCACCGGTGTTTTCGTGTGCTTGCGCGCCGAGACCATATTGGCGCGTGCTCGAAATTCATGCTACCTTTTCATCCCCAGTCTCCCGCCCCTCCCCCACCTCTGGAATCTCGATTCCTACTCCAGTTCCCCCAAATCCCCCTCATGTACTCCCTGTACTCAAGCGCACTATCATGTCGCCGGTCAACGCGGATCTCTGAGCCGGAGATCCTGAGGTCCGTCCTGCCTTCGGTCGCTGGGTGTTGTCGCTCAACAGTGGCATGGCGGCGCTTGACGACCAGTTTGCCGGCAAAGTGCTGATGGTAACCATCAACGGCAACCGGCCTCCCATCTCGCCGGACGACCTTGTCAAAGCTCTTGGCATTGTGCACGGCATCCAAATAAGTGACTTGCTCGTCGAAATCTGTCCGCCACCGGCTGATTTCTTCGTCAGGTTCCGGACAACTTTCAACTGCAGTCGTGTGTTCGAATCTTCCCGGCGTTTGTTCTGCGATGGCGCGCTGGTGAGCTTTGATCGGTGGCACCCAGGATGGGGCTCGGTGCCCTCTGAGCTTGAGTTTTTAACAAAGCTTACCTTCCACGGCATGCGTCGACGTGCTTGGAACAGCGAGTCCATGAACGAGCTTATCAACGACCTTGGAGGTGAGCTCGTAAGTATCTTTGTTCCTCCAGACAGCTGGGCTCTAACGGTTATGGCATGGATGAAGAAGCCGTCCACCATACTGAAGGTGATTGGTGTTGAGATACCGGTGCAGGAACCGGGGTTGTACTATTCGTCGCCACCAAGGCCGCCGCAGACCACGTTAGGGATGTACCTGTATCGAGTGTTCGTGCATGTCGAAGAAGTGGTCAATCCATCAATCGAAGTCCTGCCGCCGCCGCTGGTGCCAGGGTCCGTCTACGACGTCCATTACAGGAGTCAACGTCAGACTTTCCCCGTGTTGCTCGGAACGATGGATGGCACAAGGCCTACTCCATCGCGCGGCGGAGGCCACTGCTTCTTTGGGAGAAGAGGCAGGGCTGGCTGCCTGGATGTGCTCTAATTTGAGGTAACAACTGAATCTTGTCAGATACTAGTTAAATCCGAGCTATGGGTGTGAAGCACTGATATGCCAGTACATTTGATTGTGACCTGTTCTAATTTTGTACCTGAACTTTTTTTAGAAAGGGTTGTACGTCAACTTAATGTGCTAGCAGAACTTATTGTGTTGTCTGTCTATTTTCTTTGCACAACATTCAAGATATTTCCCCGTCATTGATAAAGACGATGAACCGTTATATACAACTTCGTTGGTTTCAACATAGCCCTTCCCGTAGCGATCCACTGCTTCCATCCTGATTGTGCCGCCTGCGTGAAATTTTTGTATGCAAGTTCAGTGTGCTATGATGTTCTATATGATTGTGTCAACTATATAAGTTTTTACTGAGCATCAGCAATGCATATGGCTGAAAGATGTATTTACGAGCATCGACCGATGGGTCTCTCTCTCTATCTCTCCCTCTCTCTCTCACACACACACACCCACGCACACGCACAAGTGGGACCCGTTGAATTATTTATTATCTTGTGACAACTTTTAATTAGGTTCCACTGTAATCTAACTTTTTTCTTAAGTTATTAATTGAGCTCAGTGACTTCAAAAAGTTGTACAGAAGCCTTGTTTGGGCCTTTCCGGCGTCGCTGAATGTGGGCTGAGTAACCATGTTAGGTTGTACTGTACTACACAGGCCTTTTTTTCAACATCAGCAATGCAACTGGGCCGACAGTTGCACACAATATCCGGGTCAACTTGTTATTCTCCGCCCCACTGGGCTGCAAACTTTCCTAGGAGGTATGCATTAGGCTTAACAATAAAATGAACTTTAAGAAATAATAAATGGGATGTAATTATAATAACTGGACAGTTACTATGCACCAAACACGTAATTAGTTTGAAAAATATATTATTTTTGGAATTTGAAATTTTTAATTTCATTACTTGTTGCGCGCGCAATATTTTGTTGGATTTTAACGTAATACAACTTTATTTTGAAATTATATTTAACCTGACTAGAAATTTCGGATAAAAATATTTCGGATCCCATCAAAATGTGGGAATTTTTTTTGAATTCTGTTTTGAGCGGTTGTTTGAAATTATTAATCGTTGTCCTAGCTAGAAGTTGGGCTGTACTTTTAAGAAAGTGTAAATGGGTTGTAGTAAATTCCATTAGAATTAAAAAATGGGCTGTACATTCTTACAAATCGCAAATGGGCTATATGTTCTCTGCCAAATCCGAGCTGTGGGCCTACTAAGTTGACGCGTACCAAGGGCTTTGTCCACTTAGTCAATATAAACGATTCCAGCTGTAGTGATCGTACGATGTCCATCCAACGGCCGTAGTGCTTCTTCAACCTCTGGTCTTCTTGCTCCAGCCGCCCAAAGCAGCGCTGGTCATGTTGCGTGCTCCTGCCTCCCGTGGCCGGCTGTGATGCCGCGGAGGCCTCACCGCCCCGTACTACTCCCACCGCTGGCCAGGCCATCCCTCTACTCACCCACACCCCTTGTTATTCTGCGGCGACAGCAGCCTCACACCGCAGCCGAACCAGTGAACCCTCGTACTCCTCTCCGCACGGGCTTCCAGTATTGCGTCTTCCCCGGCTCCGCGTCGTCCCCTTCCTAGGCCTCGCCGTCATCCAGACCACCGCCCTGGTGCTCTCGGCGCGGCGTGGTCAACGTGGTCAATGACCGACTTCCATCGGAAGAGTATTGTACATGGAGAGGCTGACAGCTGGGTCCAGGCGGCCGCAAGGAAGTGCCTCCTTATTACGCGCAAAATAATTATTCCTCCACCTGACAGCAGGGACCCATCGGACGGGCAACCTTATTTCACGAAAAAAATGTTTGCCCCCTGACTGCTGGGACCCACCGGACGGGCCAGCATATTTCGCGAAAAAAACGTTCCCCCCGCTGTCAGCTCGGACCCACGGAAGTGCCTCCTTATTACGCAAAAAAAATGAATACTCCCCCTGCTAGCTGTGACCCACCATGGTGGGAGGCTGACTTGTGGGCCTACTAAGTTGACTGGGATGGGGGCCTTTGTCAACTTTAGTCAATATGAACGATTCTAGCTCCAGTGACCGTACGATGTCCATCCAACGGCCGTAGTGCTTCTTCAACCTCTCGTTTTCTTTCTCCAGCCGCCCAAAGCAGCGCCGGTCGTGTTGCATGCTCCTGCCTCCCGTGGCCGCCTGTGCTGCCGCGGAGGCCTCACCGCCCCCTACTATTCCCACCGCTGGTCAGGCCCTGCGGCGACGGCAGCCTCACACCGCAGCCGAACCAGTGAACCCCCGTACTCCTCTCCGTGCGGGCTTCCACTGCCGCGTCTTCCCCGGCTCCCCGTCGTCCCCTTCCTAGCCCTCGTCGTCGTCCACCGCCCTGGTGCTCTCGGCGCGCATGGTCAACATGGTCAAGGAACGACTTCCATCGGACGTGGACTGTACGTGGAGATGCTGACAGCTGGGTCCACGGCCGCAGCAAGGAAGTGCCTCCTTATTACGCGGAAAATAATGATTCCTCCACCTGACAGCTGGGACCCACCGGACGGGCCACTGTATTTCATGAAAAAACATTTCCCCCTGACTGCTGGGACCCACCAGCTACATCTTCGCACGCAAGGAAGTGCGTCCGGGCAAAAAAAACGATTCGCCCCCTGACTGCTGGGACCCACCAGCTACATCTTCGCAGGCAAGGAAGTGCCTGACAGTCGGGACCCACCTGGTCGAAGCGTATGTAGCATTGTCATTCTGGTCGCGAACGTGTACGTACATATATACTGGTGGATGTAGAGGCGCGCACGTGTCGTAATAGAGGCGCGCACGTAGCATGTACACGTACGTACAGCGGCCAGGGTGCAAGAAAGAAAATACGGCCATGTATGTGTACATACGGGCGGGGTCTCGAACGCCTACTCGCGCATATGTACGGCCAGGGCTCGTGTACATGGCTGGGTCGGAACGGAGAAACAGCATCGTCGTCGTGTTCATGGGGAGGCAACGGAATGTGTCGTGTTCATGGGGAGGCAACGGAATGCGTCGTGTTCATCGGGAGGCAACGGAACGCGTGGGAGCCAACTGGCTGGGTCGGAACGGAATGCGTGGTCGTGTTCATCGGGAGGGCTTGGACGGAATAGGCGATGGAAACGAGGCCTGGCGTACCGCACAACGGAGGAAACAGACCTCCTACGTTCGGAACAGGGTCCTGTTGATTGGGAGGGGTCTGGCGTACCACAAAACGGAGGAAATGGACCTCCTACGGTCGAAACAGGGATCCTGTTGATCGGGAGGGGTGTGGCGTACCGCAAAACGGACGAAACGGACCTCCTATGGTCGAAACGGGGGTCCTGTTCATCGGGAGGGGTGTGGCGTACCGCAAAATGGGACTCCACGAGATACTGTTCATCTCCACCGTCGACCTCCTCCAGCCTCCACGGGCTCCTGTTCATCCAGCCTCCACCGCGCGCTACTCCACCGGCTATTGTTCAACCACCCCTCCACGGGCACCCCTCCACC
>NC_057799.1:500796925-500922714 GCF_018294505.1 Triticum aestivum
TTAGCAGCAGTAGCGAAGGAATCGCTTGATCGGGTTCAGTTAACAGCCATCGATCGATCGCTCGGGTTCAGTAACGCGTAGCCTGCAGTGCAATCGCTCGGGTTCAGTTAGAGCCCAACGCCTCGCTCGGGTTCAGTTAGAGCCAACGCCTCACACACACGCGCGTACGTGTACGAGAGAAACGCACATCGCTCGGCCCCCGACCTCCCACCGTAACCGGGAACTCCCCGAAATTTTCCTCCCCCTCGCTTCTACCATGGTTTTTTCCGTCATGGACGGCCCAAAGAATGTCATGCAGTTGCGTCTCCGCCCGCCCAGGACGAAAAGCCCATTTTCTGTCATGATTTTTTGTCATAGAAGTAGGAGCCCACCACATCTATGTTGATACCGGGTTTTGTCACAATTATCGTCATAGAAGTGTCATATGTATGACAAAAAAAATTCGTTCGGCCCAAAATGTCACGGATGTGTCTTTTTTTTGTAGTGTAGGTGCGAGGGACTCGCGCGTAGCCTCCTACTGGATTGATACCTTGGTTCTCAAAAACTAAGGGAAATACTTACGCTACTTTGCTGCATCACCCTTTCCTCTTCAAGGGAAAACCAACGCAGTGCTCAAGAGGTAGCAAGAAGGATTTCTGGCACCGTTGCCGGGGAGTCTACGCAAAAGTCAACATACCAAGTACCCATCACAAACCCTTATCTCCCGCCTTACATTATTTGCCATTTGCCTCTCGTTTTCCTCTCCCCCACTTCACCCTTGCCGTTTTATTCGCCTTCTTCCCGTATGCCTTTTTTTTGTGTTTCCACATGCCTTCTATTTGCTTGCATCTTCGCTTGCTAAAAATCTATTGATATGGATCCACTTAAAGTGTTCTACTTGGATCATCTTCGATCCTTATGCGCTCGTGCTGAAACCCCAACTAGCCTAGTTGATGGGAAATCTTTAGATGAGCATGCTCATTTTGTGCGTCACCGTTTGTCTGAAAAAGGGAGACTCTTATGGAATCAAATAAACAAATTGCTATGCTATGCTTGGAATCTTTGTGAAATGTGTGATTTTACTTGTTGCTCTAAGAACCCTAAAAAACACCTTCCCTACCTATGTGAGTTCAATGATAATGAAATCTTATCTTCTTATGCAAAGGGTGTTTATAGTTACTATGATATCGAACAAATTGAAGAATTTGTCATTTTTAAGGGTGCTCATGAAGTTGCTTCTTTGATTGAAAAGTATGATTTTACTCTCAACAAATCTGAAAATTCCGTCATACTTAAATATTGCAATGAAAACTTTGCTCATAATGTCTATGTCCAAGAATTTATTGAAAGAATGACCGTTGCTTTGGAAGAAAATAATGATATGCATGAATCTATAGATAATGATGATTTCGATGATTTGGTTGAAATATCCCTTGATGAACATGATGCTTGCTATTCTTGTGGCCATGATGCCAATATTTATGAAGACGAATTTGCTATAGTTCCTTATGTTAAAAATGAGATTGTTGCTATTGCACCCATGCTTGATAGTTCCCTCGATGAAAAGCATGATTTCACTGATTTTACTATAAATTCTCATGATGTCTATTGTGCTAATAATATGCAAAACCCTAAGCTTGGGGATGCTAGTTTTGTTATGTCTACTACTTGTTGCAATGATCATGATTGGGGTGATTCTTCTTATGATCTTGAAAATTTATTTAATCCCCATGATGAATATGAGATTGATAATATTGTTTGCAATAATATTGAAAGTGGGTTTGGAAGAGTGTCAACTTTAGATCCCACATATTTGGAGAATATTCAATCTTATGAAATTTTTGATAAAAGTGGGTTTGGAGAGGTCATGACTTTAGTTAATGTTAATCCCACTATTTTGGAAGAGTGTCAACTTTGCATACATGTGGATCGTGTTAAGGATATGTTTTGTGATAGCTATATTGTAGAATTTTATTATGATCCTACATGTAATTATTATGAGAGAGGAAAATATGGTTGTAGAAATTTTCATGTTACTAAATTACCTCTCGTTATGTTGAGATTGCTATTGTTTCTTTCCGCTTCCTTGCATATGCTAGTTTTTGCTTGCCTTGATAATTTGTTTGCCTATAAGATGCCTATGCATAGGAAGTATGTTAGACTTAGATGTGTTTGTCGTGTATTTTCTGATGCTCTTTTTGTGCTTCAATTCTTGTCTTTCATGTGAGCACCATTGAAATCTCTATGCCTAACTAGGGGCGTTAAACGATAGCGCTTGTTGGGAGGCAACCCAATTTTATTTTAGTTTTTTGCTTTTTGCTTATGTTTACGAATAAATATTTGTTCTAGCCTATGGTTATATGTGTTTTTATGTTTTAATTAGTGTTTGTGCCAAGTTAAACCTATAGGATCTTCTTGGATGGTAGTTATTTGATCTTGCTGAAAATTCCAGAAACTTTCTGTTCACGAAAATAATTGTTAAACATCACAAGAACGTGATAAAATATTGATTCCAATTGCTGCTGATCAATAAACAAATTGTCTAGGTCTTCCTATTTTGGATGATTTTTTGGAGTTCCAGAAGTTTGCGTTAGTTACAGATTACTACAGACTCTTCTGTTTTTGACAGATTCTGTTTTTCGTGTGTTGTTTGCTTATTTTGATGAATCTATGGCTAGTAAAATAGTTTATAAACCATAGAGAAGTTGGAATACAGTAGTTTTAACACCAATATAAATAAAGAATTAGTTCATTACAGTACCTTGAAGTGGTCTTTTGTTTTCTTTCGCTAACGGAGCTCACGAGATTTTCTGCTAAGTTTTGCGTTGTGAAGTTTTCAAGTTTTGGGTGAAAGATTTGATGGATTATGGAACAAGGAGTGGAAAGAGCCTAATATTGGGGATGCCCATGGCACCCCGAAGATAATATAAGGACACCTAAAATCCAAAGCTTGGGGATGCCCCGGAAGGCATCCCCTCTTTTGTCTACTTCCATCGGTAACTTTACTTGGAGCTATATTTTTATTCACCACATGATATGTGTTTTGCTTGGAGCGTCTTGTATGATTTGAGTCTTTGTTTGTTAGTTTACCACAATCATCCTTGCTGTACACACCTTTTGAGAGAGTCACACTTGATCCGGAAATTATTAGAATACTCTATGTGCTTCACTTATATCTTTTGAGCTATATAGTTTTTGCTCTAGTGCTTCACTTATATCTTTTAGAGCACGGTGGTGGATTTGTTTTATAGAAACTATTGATCTCTCATGCTTCACTTAGATTATTTTGAGAGTCTTAAATAGCATGGTAATTGCTTAAATAATCCTAATATGCTAGGTACTCAAGAATAGTAAAAACTTTCTTATGAGTGCCTTGAATACTATGAGAAGTTTGATGCTTGATAATTGTTTTGAGATATAGAGGTAGTCATTAGAGTCATGCTAGTTGGGTAGTTGTGAATTTGAGAAATACTTGTGTTAAAGTTTGTGATTCCCGTAGCATGCACGTATGGTGAACCGTTATGTGATGAAGTCGGAGCATAATTTATTTATTTATTGTCTTCCTTATGAGTGGCGGTCGGGGACGACCGATGGTCTTTTCCTACCAATCTATCCCCCTAGGAGCATGCGCGTAATACTTTGCTTTGAAAACTTGTAGATTTTTGCAAGAGTTCTTTATGACTAATGTTGAGTCCATGGATTATACGCACTTTCTTCCTTCCACCATTGCAAGCCTCTCTAATACCGCGCACTTTTCGCCGGTATCATACACCCACCATATACCTTCCTCAAAACAGCCACCATACCTACCTATCATGGCATTTCCATAGCCATTCCGAGATATATTGCCATGCAACTTACCACCGTTCCGTTTATTATGACACGCTCCATCATTGTCATATTGCTTTGCATGATCATGTAGTTGACATTGTATTTGTGGCAAAGCCACCGTTCATAATTCTTTCATACATGTCACTCTTGATTCATTGCATATCCCGATACACCGCCGGAGGCATTCACATAGAGTCATATTTTGTTCTAAGTATTGGGTTGTAATTGTTGAGTTGTAAGAAAATAAAAGTGTGATGATCATCATTTTTAGAGCATTGTCCCAAGTGAGGAAAGGATGATGGAGACTATGATTCCCCCACAAGTCGGGATGAGACTCAGGACTAAAAAAAAGAGTCCATAAAAAAAAGAGAAAAGGCCCAAATAAAAAAATGAGAGAAAAAGAGAGAAGGGACAATGTTACTATCCTTTTACCACACTTGTGCTTCAAAGTAGCACCGTGATCTTCATGATAGAGAGTCTCTCATTTTTTCACTTTCATATACTAGTGGGAATTTTTCGTTATAGAACTTGGCTTGCATATTCCAATGATGGGCTTCCTCAAAATGCCCTAGGTCTTCGTGAGCAAGCGAGTTGGATGCACACCCACTTAGTTTCTTTTGTTGAGCTTTCATATACTTATAGCTCCAGTGCATCCGTTGCATGGCAATCCCTACTCACTCACATTGATATCTATTGATGGGCATCTCCATAGCCTGTTGATACGCCTAGTTTATGTGAGACTATATTCTCCTTTTTGTCTTCTCCACAACCACCATTCTATTCCACATATAGTGCTATGTCCATGGCTCACGCTCATGTATTGCGTGAAGATTGAAAAAGTTTGAGAATGTCAAAAGTATGAAACAATTGCTTGGCTTGTCATCGGGGTTGTGCATGATTTAAATATTTTGTGTGGTGAAGATAGAGCTTAGCCAGACTATATGATTTTGTAGGGATAACTTTCTTTGGCCATGTTATTTTGAGAAGACATAAATGCTTAGTTAGTATGCTTGAAGTATTATTATTTTTATGTCAACATTGAACTTTTGTCTTGAATCTTTCGGATCTGAATATTCATACCACAATTAAGAAGAATTATGCCAAGTAGCACTCCGCATCAAAAATTCTGTTTTTATCATTTACCTACTCGAGGACGAGCAGGAATTAAGCTTGGGCATGCTTGATACGTCTCCAACGTATCTATAATTTTTATTGCTCCATGCTATATTATCTTCTATTTTGGACATTATTGGGCTTTATTATTCACTTTTATATTATTTTTGGGACTAACCTATTAACCGGAGGCCCAGCCCAGAATTGCTGTTTTTTGCCTATTTCAGAGTTTCGCAGAAAAAGAATATCAAACGGAGTCCAAACGGAATGAAACCTTCGAGAACGTGATTTTCGGAACGAACATGATCCAGGAGACTTGGACCCTACGTCAAGAAACAAAGCAGGAAGCCACGAGGTAGGGGGCGCGCCTACCCCCCTGGGCGCGCCCTCCACCCTCATGGGCCCCACGTTGCTCCACCGACGTACTCCTTCCTCCTATATATACCTACGTACCCCCAAATGATCAGATACGGAGCCAAAAACCTAATTCCACTGCCGCAACCTTCTGTACCCACGAGATCCCATCTTGGGGCCTGTCGGAGCTTCGCCGGAGGGGGCATCGATCACGGAGGGCTTCTACATCAACACCATAGCCCCTCCGATGAAGTGTGAGTAGTTTACCTCAGACCTTCCGGTCCATAGTTATTAGCTAGATGGCTTCTTCTCTCTTTTTGGATCTCAATACAATGTTCTCCCCCTCTCTCATGGAGATCTACTCGATGTAATCTTCTTTTTGCGGTGTGTTTGTTGAGACCGATGAATTGTGGGTTTATGATCACGTTTATCTATGAACAATATTTGAATCTTCTCTGAATTCTTTTATGTATGATTGGTTATCTTTGCAGGTCTCTTCGAATTATCAGTTTGGTTTGGCCTACTAGATTGATCTTTCTTGCAATGGGAGAAGTGCTTAGCTTTGGGTTCAATCTTGCGGTGCCCTTTCCCAGTGACAGTAGGGGCAGCAAGGCACGTATTGTATTGTTGCCATCGAGGATAACAAGATGGGGTTTTTTATCATATTGCATGAATTTATCCCTCTACATCATGTCATCTTGCTTAAAGCGTTACTCTGTTCTTATGAACTTAATACTCTAGATGCATGCTGGATAGCGGTCGATGTGTGGAGTAATAGTAGTAGATGCAGGCAGGAGTCGGTCTACTTGTCTCGGACGTGATGCCTATATACATGATCATACCTAGATATTCTCATAACTATGCTCAATTCTGTCAATTGCTCAACAGTAATTTGTTCACCCACCGTAAAATACTTATGCTCTTGAGAGAAGCCACTAGTGAAACCTATGGCCCCCGGGTCTATCTTCCATCATATTATCTTCCAACACTTAGTTATTTCCGTTGCTTTTATTTTACTTTGCATCTTTATCATAAAAATACCAAAAATATTATCCTGTCATATCTATCAGATCTCACTCTCGTAAGTGACCGTGTAGGGCTTGACAACCCCTTATCGCGTTGGTTGCGAGGATTTATTTGTTTTGTGTAGGTGCGAGGGACTCGCGCGTAGCCTCCTACTGGATTGATACCTTGGTTCTCAAAAACTGAGGGAAATACTTACGCTACTTTGCTGCATCACCCTTTCCTCTTCAAGGGAAAACCAACGCAGTGCTCAAGAGGTAGCATGCAGCCTGTCCTGGCGGCTCCGACTACTAAAGAACCCATGTACCTCTACATCGCCACCACCAGCCAGGTGGTCAGCACTGTCATGGTAGTAGAGCGCCCAGAAGACGGCAGAGCATAGCCGGTCCAGAGGCCTGTGTACTATTTGAGTGAGGTGCTGTCAACCTCAAAGCAGAACTACCCCCACTACCAAAAGATGTGCTATGGTGATAACCCACAAGTATAGGGGATCGCAACAGTTTTCGAGGGTGGAGTATTCAACCCAAATTTATTGATTCGACACAAGGGGAGCCAAAGAATATTCTCAAGTATTAGCAGTTGAGTTGTCAATTCAACCACACCTGGATAACATAATATCTGCAGCAAAGTATTTAGTAGCAAAGTAGTATGATAGTAACGGTAACAGTGGCAATGGTAGCAGAGCAGTATTGTAGTGATTGTAACAGCAGCAATGGAAAAGTAAATAAGCGAAGAACAATATGTGAAAAGCTCGTAGGCATTGGATCGATGATGGAGAATTATGCCGGATGCGATTATTCATGCAACAGTTATAACATAGGGTGACACAGAACTAGCTCCAATTCATCAATGTAATGTAGGCATGTATTCCGAATATAGTCATACGTGCTTATGGAAAGAACTTGCATGACATCTTTTGTCCTACCCTCCCGTGGCAGCGGGGTCCTAATGGAAACTAAGGGATATTAAGGCCTCCTTTTAATAGAGTACCGGACCAAAGCATTAACACATAGTGAATACATGAACTCCTCAAACTATGGTCATCACCGGGAGTGGTCCCGATTATTGTCACTTCGGGGTTGCCGGATCATAACACATAGTAGGTAAATATAGACTTGCAAGATAGGATCAAGAACTCACATATATTCATGAAAACATAATAGGTTCAGATCTGAAATCATGGCACTCGGGCCCTAGTGACAAGCATTAAGCATAGCAAAGTCATAGCAACATCAATCTCAGAACATAGTAGATACTAGGGATCAAACCCTAACAAAACTAAATCGATTACATGATAAATCTCATCCAACCCATCACCCTCCAGCAAGCCTACGATGGAATTACTCACGCACGGCGGTGAGCATCATGAAATTAGTGATGGAGGATGGTTGATGATGACGATGGCGACGGATTCCCCTCTCTGGAGCCCCGAATGGACTCCAGATCAGCCCTCCCGAGAGAGTTTAGGGCTTGGCGGTGGCTCCGTATCGTAAAACGCGATGAATCCTTCTCTCTAATTTTTTTCTCCCCGAACATGAATATATAGAGTTGGAGTTGAGGTCGGTGGAGCTCCAGGGGGCCCACAAGGCAGGGGGGCACGCCCAGGGGGGTAGGCGCGCCCCCCACCCTCATGGACAGGGTGTGGGCCCCCTGGCCTTGATTCTTTCGCCGGTATTTTTTATTAATTCCAAAATAATTCTCCGTTGATTTTCAGGTCATTCCGCGAACTTTTATTTCTGCACAAAAATAACATAATGGCAATTCTGCTGAAAACAGCGTCAGTCCGGGTTAGTTCCATTCAAATCATGCAAGTTAGAGTCCAAAACAAGGGGAAAAGTGTTTGGAAAAGTAGATACGACGGAGACGTATCATACGGTGTGCACTTTGCCACCAAGAAGCTGAAGCCATACTTTCAAGAGCACCCAATCACGGTTGTCTGCACTGCCCCGCTTGCTAAGATCATAGGCAACAGAGATGCATCAAGCCAGGTGGCCAAATGGGCCATCGAGCTGGCCCCTTACAGCATCTTCTACTAGCCACGCGCTGCCATCAAGTCCCAAGCACTGGCCGACTTCCTCGTCGACTGGGCCGAGACCCAGTACCTGCCGCCAGCTCCGGACTCCACTCATTGGCGGATGCACTTTGATGGCTCGAAGATGCGCACCGGCTTGGGAGCCGGCGTTGTCCTCACCTCTCCCAAAGGCGACAAGCTCAGATACACATTGCAAATTCACTTTGCCGCCTCCAATAACGTGGCCAAGTATGAGGCGCTAGTACACGGCCTCCGGCTGGCCAAAGAGATCGGCATCTGTCGGATCCTGTGCTATGGTGACTCAAACTTGGTGGTCCAAGAGTCGTGTGGCGACTGGGATGCCAAGGATGCAAATATGGCAAGTTACCGCTTCCTCGTCCAGCAGCTCAGCGGATACTTTGATGGGTGCGAGTTCCTTCATGTGACACGGAACGAAAACGAGCCAGTTGATACCCTGGCACGGATCGGCTCCACCCGTCAAGCGATACCAGCCGGCGTCTCCCTTAAGTGCCTCCGCAAGCCGTCAATCAAGCATTCTCCAGAATCTGAGTCCATCTTCGTGTCGGCTGCTCCCGAAGCAGTCGGATCCGACTCGGGGGCTGCAGCAGCCGGCCCAGGGACTTCGGCAGGCGGCACGGGGACTGCAGCAGTCGCACCTGGCCCAGGGACTT
Source organism: Triticum aestivum (assembly GCF_018294505.1). Taxonomy (NCBI): domain Eukaryota; kingdom Viridiplantae; phylum Streptophyta; class Magnoliopsida; order Poales; family Poaceae; genus Triticum; species Triticum aestivum. The sequence goes on from NC_057799.1 coordinate 500,805,929, forward strand.
CACAACCCGGCCTAGGGGATGTGGCAGCCGGCCCGGGGACTTCACCAAGCGGCTTGGGGACTGCAGCGGTCGCACCAGGCCCGGGGACTTCACAACCCAGCCCGGGGGCTGCAGCAGTCGGCCCGGGGACTTCAACAGCGCAGCAAGTGGCAGCCAACTCCAACCCTCCGCCTCCCAACCCAACCGCCCTAGTACAAGTGGTCGTGATGACAGTAGATGAAGTTCAAGCACCATCCTGGGCGCAGCCCATCCTCAACTTCCTGGTGAACAGAGAGCTGCCGACTGATGAGGTCTCGGCCCGGCAAGTGCAGCGCCGGGCAGGAGCCTACACGATAGTAAATAGAGAGCTTGTCAGGCGCAGCATGACTGGAGTCTTCCAGCGTTGCGTAGAACCAGAGAAAGGCAAAGCGATCCTCAAAGATATCCACCAAGGTGAGTGCGGCCACCACGCGGCCTCCAGATCCCTTGTCGCCAAAGCTTTCCGCCATGGTTTCTTTTGGCCGACTGCTTTGGAGGACGCCAAGGATTTGGTCAAGCATTGCAAGGGGTGCCAGAAATTCAGTTCCAAGCAACATCTGTCGGCTTCTGCACTCAAGACCATCCCTTCACTTGGCCCTTTGCCGTGTGGGGGTTGGACATAGTGGGACCATTCAAGACAGCACGCGGCGGCATGACCCATCCGCTTATCACCATAGACATATTCACCAAGTGGATTGAAGCGAAGCCAATCAAGAAACTGAACGGTCCAACTGTTGTGACCTTCATCGCAGATATCACCGTCCTATACGGTGTACCACACAGCATCATAACCGACAATGGCACAAACTTTGCCAAAGGGGCCTTGGCCTGTTTCTGGGCGACGCAGGGCATCCGACTAGACTTAGCGTCCATTGCCCATCCGCAGTCAAACGGCCAAGTCAAGCGAGCAAACGGCCTCATCCTCTCCGGCGTTAAACCCCGACTGGTCGAGCCGCTGGAGCGGTCGGCCGACTGCTGGATCAACGAGCTGTGGGCTGTCCTCTAGAGCCTCCGCACCACTCCGAACAAGTCAAACGGCTTCACTCCCTTCTTCCTCGTATATGGGGCCGAGGCCGTCATCCCAACTTACATTGAGTTCGACTCACCTCGCGTCACCAGTACACAGAGGCGGAGGCAAAAGAAGCATGAGAAGACAGTGTCGATCTGCTAGAAGAGGGCCGGCTATTGGCACTCAGCCGGTCCACCATCTACCAGCAGAGCCTGCACCGCTACCACAGTCGGAAGGTCAAGCCAAGATCCTTCCAAGAGGGAGACCTTGTGCTCCAGCTGATCCAGCGAACAGCCGGCCAGCACAAGCTCTCGGCCCCTTGGGAAGCCCCTTCATCATCAGCAAAGCTTTGGGCAACGACTCCTACTACCTCATCAATGCACAGAAGCCAAGAGAACACAAGAGAGACAACTCTGGCAAGGAATCAGAGCGCCCATGGAATGCAAATCTCCTTCGAAGATTTTACAGTTGATGCACTATGTACCACGCTACCTTTTGTATTAAGCGCTAAGACATCCAATCCCTCAAGGAGCACTCGGGGGCTATCCTTTTTATCTTTATGATAACTTTTATGCATATGAATGTGTTACTTCATTATTCTGCCTGGCACCAGGTTCGACCAGTCGGCCCGGGGGCTTGCCGCCTTGTATTATGTCGGTGCTACCTGCAGTCGGACAAGTAGTGTGCCGGCATCTAAGCCCCCTCTTGCCATAGGTTGCATCTCGTAGAGCGACTGTTCGGCTAGCAAGAGTTAAGGGCAGGAAATGGTGCCCACACGAAAAATGGCTAAGGACCAAAGCACTCACATAAGCCAAGCTGGCTCTCGCCTCATTGACCGGCTGCTGAGCGGCCGGCCGGCCGGCTTCCTACTTAACTTGCTACGTTCTAAACAGCCAAAGTACTTGCCTTCCCAAAAATGGCCAAGTACTTGACCCAGCCACAGACCGCAGAGCGGCTGTCTAGCTGGCAAGGCGGCAGCCAAGGGAAGGTGGCAAAGGAAAAGGCCAAAGGAGCAGAAAATCAAGACAAGTTAGAACTCGGCAAAGTTAATTTACATAGTTAAAGGCCCTCGGCCAGCATCCAACAAAGTTTGAATACACCCCCAGCGGGTGGAACTGCACACATTTAACAAGCTTGTTTGAGATATTACAAAATAGGAAAGAAAGATAACTTGGCCGCCTAGGCCACAGGAGCAGCGGCCGGATCGGAGGGGTTAGCGGAGGTCGAGGCTCCGGTGGTGGAACGGCCGTCTGGTTGGTCTCGGCCTGGTCAGCACGAGCAGCAGTCGGCTCGCCGGCACGCAGCTCGTTGGTCGAGACTTGGTCGGGCTGAGGCCGGCTGTTGGCTCCATCATTCGGTGCATCATACTCGCCGTCCTTGCCCTCCTCGTCCTCACCCTCATCACTGGAGGCGATCTCCTCCGCCGAGTCTTTGCCATCTTCCGGGTTCAGCCCGAACCAGTTGGGCGGCACCTCGCACCCTCTTTGTCTAGCTCGGGGAGGAAGATACCGGTATCGGTGTACTCAGCGATCGTTGCCATGCGTTGATAGAGCGCAGGCGCCACCGCCGCCAACTCTTCACTGGCTTCAAGCCGGAACGTGGCCAACTGGGCTAGTCTTAGCCCAGGATACCATGCCTTGATGAACTCCAAGGCCCGCCGTGCGCTTGCCCGGGCTGCGGAGCCTTTCCACGCTTCGAAGCGGCCGACGGCCACCTCTAACCAGTCGGCGGACCGACTGGGGGTGTGCGGAGCTGGAACACCTGGCCAGAGGGCGGAAACCACCTGGGCTTCGACGCACTACAGACGGTGGAGCGCCCGATGAGCCGGCTGGAGACGAGCTTGAACGGTGAGAAGCTGCTCGCCAAGGGTCTGAGGGGCGTTGGGCGCGATTTCTGCACCAGCCTGTCTGCTCTCGTCGCGGCGAGCCTTGATAGCTTGGTTGTCGGCAACAGCGTGACCAGGGAAGTACTCTGCGCAAGAAGGAAAAAGAAGTATGAAGTCGGAAGCTGGCTCATATGACAGTCGGCAGATGAAGAAAAGGAAGAGATAACTGACCATCGAGCATGTCCTCGATCTCGTCGTAGCCGTCGGACAGAGCTTTGTCCCTCTCGGCCCAGCCCGAGCGTTCAGTCTCGAACTCGGCCTGGAGGGTGGCCTCGCCGTCCCTCACCTTCTGGAGCCCCGTCTTGTGCCGGTCCGCCTGGTCAGCCAGCTCCTTGACCAAGCGGTCACGCTCCTGGGCCGCCTTGCTGCACTCCTCCTCCTTGGCGCGCAGTGCAGTTTGGGCTTCGCCCAGGCGCTGCTGCAGGTCGGCGGCCGCTCCTGCAGAAGACAAGGAAGAAAAGACAAGTCAACAAATCAATAAAGGGAAAAGTGGTTGCCGGAAGATCCGGCCCGACTGCTCAGCAGTCGGCCCGAACCTCGGGGGCTACACCCCGTGTTGGGGTATGTAGTAATTTCAAAAAAAATCCTACGCACGCGCAAGATCCATCTAGGTGATGCATACCAACGAGAGGCGAGAGTGTTGTCCACGTACCCTCGTAGACCGAAAGCGGAAGCGTATGACAACGCGGTTGATGTAGTCGTATGTCTTCACGATCCGACCGATCCTAGTACCGAAAGTACGGCACCTCCGCGATCTGGACACGTTCAGCTCGGTGACGTCCCACAAACTCTCGATCCAGCTGAGGTCGAGGGAGAGTTTCGTCAGCACGATGGCGTGATGACGGTGATGATGAAGTTACCGATGCAGCACTTCGCCTAAGCACTACAACGGTATGACCGAGGTGGAAATCTATGGAGGGGGCACCGCATACGGCTAAGCAATCAACTTGTGTGTCTATGGGGTGCCCCCCTCCCCCGTATATAAAGGAGTGGAGGAGGGGAGGGCCGGCCCGCTCATGGCGCGCCCAAGGGGGGAGTCCTACTCCCGGTGGGAGTAGGATTCCCCCTTCCCTAGTTGGAGTAGGAGAAGAAGGAAGGAGGAGAGAGGGAGAAGGAAAGGGGGGCCGGGCCCCCACCCCAATTCGGATTGGGCTTGGGGGGGCGCCCCCACCTTCGCCGCCTCCTCCTCTCTCCCACTAAGGCCCAATAAGGCCCATAGACTCCCCGGGGGGTCCGGTAACCCCCTCCCCCCGGTACTCCGGTAAATGCCCGAACTCACCCGGAACCATTTCCGATGTCCAAGCATAGCCTTCCAATATATCAATCTTTATGTCTCGACCATTTTGAGACTCCTCGTTATGTACGTGATCACATCTGGGACTCCGAACAACCGTCGATACATCAAAACACATAAACTCATAATACGATCATCATCGAACGTTAAGCGTGTGGACCCTACGGGTTCGAGAACTATGTAGACATGACCGAGACTCGTCTCTGGCCAATAACCAATAGCAGAACCTGGATGCTCATATTGGTTCCTACATATTCTACGAAGATCTTTATCGGTCAAACCGCATAACAGCATACGTTGTTCCCTTTGTCATCGGTATGTTACTTGCACGAGATTCAATCGTCGGTATCTCAATACCTAGTTCAATCTTCCTACCGGCAAGTCTCTTTACTCGTTATGTAATGCATCATCCCGCAACTAACTCATTAGTCACATTGCTTGCAAGGCTTATAGTGATGTGCATTACCGAGAGGGCCCAGAGATACCTCTCCGACAATCGAAGTGACAAATCCTAATCTCGATCTATGACAACTCAACAAACACCATCGGAGACACCTGTAGAGCATCTTTATAATCACCCAGTTACGTTGTGACGTTTGATAGCACACAAAGTGTCCCTCTGGTATTCGGGAGTTGCATAATCTCATAGTCATAGGAACATGCATAAGTCATGAAGAAAGCAATAGCAACAAACTAAACGATCATCGTGCTAAGCTAACGGATGGGTCAAGCAGTCACATCATTCTCTAATGATGTGGTCCCATTAATCAAATGACAACTCATGTCTATGGCTAGGAAACTTAACCATCTTTGATTCAACGAGCTAGTCAAGTAGAGGCATACTAGTGACACTCTGTTTATCTATGTATTCACACATGTACTAAGTTTCCGGTTAATACAATTCTAGCATGAATAATAAACATTTATCTGATATAAGGAAATATAAATAACAACTTTATTATTGCCTCTAGGGCATATTTCCTTCAGTCTCCCACTTGCACTAGAGTCAATAATCTAGATTAGACAGTAATGATTCTAACACCCATGGAGTCTTGGTATTGATCATGTTTTGCTCGTGAGAGAGGTTTAGTTAATGGGTCTGCAACATTCAGATCCGTATGTATCTTGCAAATCTCTATGTCTCCCTCCTTGACTTGATCGCGGATGGAATTGAAGCGTCTCTAGATGTGCTTGGTTCTCTTGTGAAATCCGGATTCCTTTGCCAAGGCAATTGCACCAGTATTGTCACAAAACATTTTCATTGGACCCGATGCACTAGGTATGACACCTAGATCGGATATGAACTCCTTCATCCAGACTCCTTCATTTGATGCTTCCGAAGCAGCTATGTACTCCGCTTCACACGTAGATCCCGCCATGATGCTTTGCTTAGAACTGCACCAACTTACAACTCCACCGTTCAATATAAATATGTATCCGGTTTGTGACTTAGAGTCATCCGGATCAGTGTCAAAGCTTGCATCGACGTAACCATTTACGATGAGTTCTTTGTCACCTCCATAAACGAGAAACATATCCTTAGTCCTTTTCAGGTATTTCAGGATGTTCTTGACCGCTGTCCAGTGATCCACTCCTGGATTACTTTGGTACCTCCCTGCTAAACTAATAGCAAGGCACACATCAGGTCTGGTACACAGCATTGCATACATGATAGAACCTATGGCTGAAGCATAGGGAATGACTTTCATTTTCTCTCTATCTTCTACAGTGGTCGGGCATTGAGTCTGACTCAACTTCACACCTTGTAACACAGGCAAGAACCCTTTCTTTGCTTTATCCATTTTGAACTTCTTCAAAACTTTATCAAGCAGGTATGTGCTTTGTGAAAGTCCAATTAAGCGTCTTGATCTATCTCTATAGATCTTGATGCCCAATATATAAGCAGCTTCACCGAGATCTTTCACTGAAAAACTCTTATTCAAGTATCCTTTTATTTCCAATCAACAATATGTCATCCACATATAATATTAGAAATTCTACAGAGCTCCCACTCACTTTTCTTGTAAATACAGGCTTCTCCAAAAGTCTGTATAAAACCATATGCTTTGATCACACTATCAAAACGTTTATTCCAACTCCGAGATGCTTGCACCAGTCCATAAATGGATCGCTGGAGCTTGCACAATTTGTTAGCATCCTTTGGATTGATAAAACCTTCGGGTTGCATCATATACAACTCTTATTCCAGAAATCCATTCAGGAATGCAGTCTTTACATCCATTTGCCAAATTTCATAATCATAAAATGCAGCAATTTCTAACATGATTCAGACGGACTTAAGCATCGCTACGGGTGAGTAGGTCTCATCGTAGTCAACTCCTTGAACTTGTCGAAAACCTTTCGCAACAAGTCGAGCTTTGTAGACAGTAACATTACCGTCAGCGTCAGTCTTCTTCTTGAAGATCCATTTACTCTCGATGGTTTGCCGATCATCGGGCAAGTCAACCAAAGTCCACACTTTGTTCTCATACATGGATCCCATCTCAGATTTCATGGCCTCAAGCCATTTCGCGGAATCTGGGCTCATCATCGCTTCCTCATAGTTCATAGGTTCGTCATGGTCAAGTAACATAACCTCCAGAACTGGATTAGCGTACCACTCTGGTGCGGATCTTACTCTGGTTGACGTACAAGGTTCAGTAGTAACTTGATCTGAAGCTACATGATCATCATGATTAGCTTCCTCAGTAATTGGTGTAGTAGTCACAGGAACTGATTTCTGTGATTAACTACTTTCCAATAAGGGAGCAGGTACAGTTACCTCATCAAGTTCTACTTTCCTCCCACTCACTTCTTTCGAGAGAAACTCCTCTAGAAAGGATCCATTCTTAGCAACGAATGTATTGCCTTCGGGTCTGTGATAGAAGGTGTACCCAACATTCTCCTTTGGGTATCCTATGAAGACACATTTCTCCGATTTGGGTTCGAGCTTATTAGGTTGAAGCTTTTTCACATAAGCATCGCAGCCCCAAACTTTAAGAAACGATAACTTGGGTTTCTTGCCAAACCACAGTTCATAAGGTGTCGTCTCAACAGATTTAGATGGTGCCCTATTTAACGTGAATGCAGCCGTCTCTAAAGCATAACCCCAAAACGATAGCGGTAAATCAGTAAGAGACATCATAGATCGTACCATATCTAATAAACTGCGATTACGACGTTCGGACACACCGTTACGATGTGGTGTTCCGGGTGGCGTGAGTTGCGAAACTATTCCGCATTGTTTCAAATGAAGACCACACTCGTATCCACGATCAGATCGTAGAAACTTTATTTTCTTGTTACGATGATTTTCCACTTCACTCTGAAATTCTTTGAACTTTTCAAATGTTTCAGACTTATGTTTCATCAAGTAGATATACCCATATCTGCTTAAATCATATATGAAGGTCAGAAAATAACGATACCCGCCGCGAGCCTCAATGTTCATTGGACCACATACATCAGTATGTATGATTTCCAATAAATCTGTTGCTCGCTCCATTGTTCCGGAGAACGGAGTTTTAGTCATCTTGCCCATGAGGCATGGTTCGCAAGTACCAAATGATTCATAATCAAGTGATTCCAAAATTCCATCAGAATGGACTTTCTTCGTGCGCTTTATACCAATATGACCCAAATGGCAGTGCCACAAATAAGTTGCACTATCATTATCAACTCTACATCTTTTGGCTTCAATATTTTGAATATGTGTGTCACTACTATCGAGATTCAACAAAATAGACCACTCTTCAAGGGTGCATGACCATAAAAGATATTACTCATATAAATAGAACAACCATTATTCTCAGATTTAAATGAATAACCTTCCCGCATCAAACAAGATCCGGATATAATGTTCATGCTTAACGCTGGCAGCAAATAACTATTATTCAGGTCTAAAACTAACCCCGAAGGTAGATGTAGAGGTAGCGTGCCGACGGCGATCACATCGACTTTGGAACCATTTCCCACGCGCATCGTCACCTCGTCCTTAGCCAATCTTCGCTTAATCTGTAGTCCCTGTTTCGTGTTGCAAATATTAGCAACAGAACCAGTATCAAATACCCACGCACTACTGCGAGCATTAGTAAGGTACACATCAATAACATGTATATCACATATACCTTTGTTCACCTTGCCATCCTTCTTATCCGCCAAATACTTGGGGCAGTTCCGCTTCCAGCGACCAGTCCCTTTGCAGTAGAAGCACTCAGTCTCAGGCTTAGGTCCAGACTTGGGCTTCTTCACTTGAGCAACAACTTGCTTGCCGTTCTTCTTGAAGTTCCCCTTCTTCCCTTTACCCTTTTTCTTGAAACTGGTGGTCTTGTTGACCATCAACACTTGATGCTCCTTCTTGATTTCTACCTCCGCAGCCTTTATCATTGCGAAGAGCTCGGGAATTGTCTTATCCATCCCTTGCATATTATAGTTCATCACGAAGCTCTTTTAGCTTGGTGGCAGTGATTGAAGAACTCTGTCAATGACACTATCATCAGGAGGATTAACTCCCAGCTGAGTCAAGTGGTTGTGGTACCCAGACATTCTGAGTATATGTTCACTGACAGAACTATTCTCCTCCATTTTGCAGCTGTAGAACTTATTGGAGACTTCATATCTCTCAATCCGGGCATTTGCTTGAAATATTAACTTCAACTCCTGGAACATCTCATATGCTCCATGACGTTCAAAATGACGTTGAAGTCCCGGTTCTAAGCCGTAAAGCATGGCACACTGAACTATCGAGTAGTCATCAACTTCGCTTTGCCAGACATTCTTAATGTCATCAGCAGCATCTGCAGCAGGCCTGGCACCTAGCGGTGCTTCTAGGACATAATTCTTTTGTGCAGCAATGAGGATAATGATCAAGTTACGGACCCAGTCTGTGTAGTTGCTACCATCATCTTTCAACTTAGCTTTCTCTAGGAACGCATTAAAATTCAAAGGAACAGTAGCACGGGCCATTGATCTACAACAACATAGACATGCAAAATACTATCAGGTACTAAGTTCATGATAAATTAAAGTTCAATTAATCATATTACTTAAGAACTCCCACTTAGATAGACATCCCTCTAATCATCTAAGTGATCACATGATCCAAATCAACTAAACCACGTCCGATCATCACGTGAGATGGAGTAGTTTTCAATGGTGAACATCACTATGTTGATCATATCTACTATATGATTCACGCTCGACCTTTCGGTCTCAGTGTTCCGAGGCCATATCTGCATATGCTAGGCTCGTCAAGTTTAACCCGAGTATTCTGCGTGTGCAAAACTGGCTTGCACCCGCTGTATGTGAACGTAGAGCTTATCACACCCGATCATCACGTGGTGTCTCGGCACGACGGACTTTCGCAACGGTGCATACTCAGGGAGACACTTGTACCTTGAAATTTAGTGAGAGATCATCTTATAATGCTACCGCCGAACTAAGAAAAATAAGATGCATAAAGGATAAACATCACATGCAATCAATATAAGTGATATGATATGGCCATCATCATCTTGTGCCTTTGATCTCCGTCTCCAAAGCACCGTCATGATCACCATCATCACCGGCGCGACACCTTGATCTCCATCGTAGCATCGTTGTCGTCTCGCCAACTATTGCTTCTACGACTATCGCTATCGCTTAGTGATAAAGTAAAAACAATTACAGGGTGATTGCATTGCATACAATAAAGCGACAACCATATGGCTCCTGCCAGTTGCCGATAACTCTGTTACAAAACATGATCATCTCATACAATAAAATTTAGCATCATGTCTTAACCATATCACATCACAACATGCCCTGCAAAAACAAGTTAGACGTCCTCTACTTTGTTGTTGCAAGTTTTACGTGGCTGCTACGGGCTGAGCAAGAACCGCTCTTACCTACGCATCAAAACCACAACGATTTTTTGTCAACTGTGATGTTTTAACCTTCAACAAGGATCGGGTGTAGTCACACTCGATTCAACTAAAATTGGAGAAACTGACACCCGCCGGCCACCTGTGTGCAAAGCACGTCGGTAGAACCAGTCTCGCGTAAGCGTACGCGTAATGTCGGTCGGGGCCGCTTCATCCAACAATACCGCTGAATCAAAGTATGACATGCTGGTAAGAAGTATGACTATTATCGCCCACAACTCTTTGTGTTCTACTCGTGCATATAACATCTACGCATAGACCTGGCTCGGATGCCACTGTTGGTGAACGCAGTAATTCAAAAAATTCCCTACACACACGCAAGATCCACCTAGGTGATGCATAGCAACGAGAGGGGGAGTATTGTCCACGTACCCTCATAGACCGAAAGTGGAAGCATTATGACAACGCAGTTGATGTAGTCGTACGTGTTCACGATCCGACCGATCCTAGTTCGGAAAGTACGGCACCTCCGTCATCTGCACACGTTCAGCTCGGTGACGTCCCACGAACTCTAGATCCAGCTGAGGTCGATGGTGAGTTTCGTCAGCACGACGGCGTGATGACGGTGATGATGAAGTTACCAACGCAGGGCTTCGCCTAAGCACTACAACGGTATGACCGAGGTGGAAATCTGTGGAGGGGGGCACCGCATACGGCCAAACAATCAACTTGTGTGTCTATGGGGTGCCCCCTCCCCTGTATATAAAGGAGTAGAGGAGGGGAGGGCCGACCCTCCCATGGCGCACCCAAGGGGGGAGTCCTACTCCCGGTGGGAGTAGGATTCCCCCTTCCCTAGTTGGATTAGGAGACGAAGGAAGGAGGAGAGAGGGAGAAGTAAAGGGGGGCCGGCCCCCTGAGATTTGATCGTCGGTATCTCAATACCTAGTTCAATCTCGTTACCGGCAAGTCTCTTTACTCGTTCTGTAATGCATCATCCCGCAACTAACTCATTAGTCACATTGCTTGCAAGGCTTATAGTGATGTGCATTACTGAGAGGGCCAGAGATACCTCTCCGACAGTCGGAGTGACAAATCCTAATCTCGATCTATGCCAACTCAAGAAACACCATCGAAGACACCTGTAGAGCATCTTTATAATCACCCAGTTACGTTGTGACGTTTGATAGCACACAAAGTGTCCCTCCGGTATTCGGGAGTTGCATAATCTCATAGTCATAGGAACATGTATAAGTCATGAAGAAAGCAATAGCAACAAACTAAATGATCATCGTGCTAAGCTAACAGATGGGTCAAGTCAATCACATCATTCTCTAATGATGTGATCCCGTTAATCAAATGACAACTCATGTCTATGGCTAGAAAACTTAACCATCTTTGATTCAACGAGCTAGTCAAGTAGAGGCATACTAGTGACACTCTATTTGTCTATGTATTCACACATGTACTAAGGTTTCGGTTAATACAATTCTAGCATGAATAATAATCATTTATCATGATATAAGGAAATATAAATAACAACTTTATTATTGCCTCTATGGCATATTTCCTTCACCCTGCGGGTGCGCTAGGGCGCCCCCACGAGAATAAGGACGGAGTGCCTACTCCGGCTTTCGGCCAAATTGGTGGGCCGCTTGGCCAGCTCCCGGACATGGGAGTTGAAGGCGGCCGCGCGGATGTTGTGGTAGTCTTGAAACAAGGACAACAGAAGAAAAAAGAAAAGTTTAGCACTCGGAACTTACCTTTAAGTTCTGAGCCGCCTGCTCAGTAGCCGGCCCGGAACTCGGGGGCTACACCCAGTGGGTGCGCTGGCGCGCCCCCACGAAAGATTACAAAAATCAAATAGCAAAGCACAAGAAACATACCCGGACGGCTGCTCGCGTCGCCAAGAACTCCTTCGTGTACTGCTGGAGGGCGGCGCCTTGGGCCTGAAGTTGGGCGTGAACTTCCTGCGCGGCCTTGTTCAGGACGCCCATTCCGCCCCCAGGAGTCCACTCCGGTGGGGCGGCACTGCTCGCCTCAGCGTCAAGGGCCGACGAGCTTGCGGTCCCCATCTCCACCGCCCGCGGTGCTGAAGCCGCCTTCGCCACCCGACGGCGCCCTGGAGTGCGGACCACCAGAGTCGAGCCCACCACCAACTCATTGCCAGCTGGTGGCGCCGGTGGCACTTCAGGCCGACTGCCCCGCGCGTCAGCAGTCGGCACGCGAGGAGACACTTCTGCCCCCAAGATGATGACGTCGCCCCCTCCCCTCTCCATGACCGGTTGTTCATCACCGACTCCACCAGTCGGCGCCTGGACCTCTGGCGCCGGCGGCGCGGCGCGCAGAGGGATGATGAGTTGCAGGGCGGAGCCAGCGTATTGTCGTTGGGTTCAGATGAACCCAACAAATTTTTCTCGCCGCGTATAGTACACAAGTATGTACATGCTTTGACCCCAATAAAAAAATAAGGGCTGACCCCATCAACTAATAATGCAACGCTCGATGCGAAGCCCAAAACCCCACAATTGAATTGACACCGTGATAGGCCTGTTCGTGGCTTCTACTTCGTGATCCGATCTTCCCTCAAAAAAAGAAAAAAAAATACGGTCGCCGCAAGACTCTTTTCCCTTGTTCGATTCCTCGACTTTGTGATCCGGTCTCTCCAATTCGCTATCATCAATCAATGGTCACTACTCAAGACACCAGCGACGAGCCGACACCAGCACGTCGACGTCGGCAGGTCAACTAGTACTATAGTTCAAATCAAGGTATTGAGATCGTATCTCACATCTGCTTTCTTTTGCACATGCCCTAGTTTCCTAATAGCTTATTCCACACACTTTGATTTATATAGCTTAGCGAATGGAGTTTCTCATATGGAGGTCGAGGGAGGTCGATCACCATATCCAGATAATCATGCGGGCACTTAAACCCATTAGGCGTAGGAAAAGTGCATCAATTATTGTTGTTGCAAGCAGACTTCAAAGCCAGAGGAATTACTTTACATGTGTTGCCTTATATGATCTGGCTAATTGGAAAAGAATTTCATAGCACGATGATATTAGACGATGATATTTAAACGGGGGACCTTACAGGCCACTTCCTTGTTTTGACCATCCACAAAGGCCATTGGTGATGTTTCATGAAAATTTAGTACAAAACAGTTTGATCAATAAGCACATTACCTTTTCCTTAGCGTGTCACCTTCTAAAGTTGTTGCCAGAAGAAATGATTTTCAGTTATGAATGTGGTGAAGAAAGAGTCAAGTAAGAAAATGAGTAATCGGCTCATGAGTGATTCTTTAATTTGCTATGTGGTGAAAACTATCTTCTACCATTATTATTGATGCTTTGTTTGATCTTTTTAAGATGATGAAAAATCAAAATGGGGCACTCTAGAATGCTACCGACTTAACATGCTTCTTTTGCTTGATAGTATTATTTATAAACTTGTCATGTCAAACAATTTTTTCATTTGCTTCAGTGTTTCCAGGTAGATGAGAAACTATACCTAAGACCTGAAGTTATTTTTGTACCACACTATTTACAAGATGTAAAAGGAGGTTTTAGGATCTCATTCAGCAGGTATGTACAACACTCTTCAGTGTTTACTATAACACAATATGTGATAAGTGATACAAAAAATCTATTCGTCAAGTTATCTTTGATTGCATGTTACACTCTTGTTGTAAGATTGTGTAAAATTAGACTTTACACATAAATAATTATTATCAAATTCTCACAATAAGTTAGTGAATGAACCCAATAGCTTTTTTAGCTCCGCCCCTGATGAGTTGCGGAGTCGGGCCACATGCGGCCTCTTCCGTTTGTGCCTTGGCGGCTGCATCCTCCTGGGCCTTGGTAGCGACGTCGGCTTCGGCCTTGGCCACCGCATCTGCGTCCGCCTGCGCCGCCTTGGTCGCCGCCGCCTTCTGACGCTCCGCCTCCTCCCGCTAATCGTGCGCCTCCCGCGCGTTCCTCTCTGTCGCCTCCTGGAGATCGGCGAGCGGATCCATGAGGCGGGTGTTGGCGGAGCACTCCGCCGCCTTGATCACGGAAGCAGAGGCGGACCGCTCAAGAGAGAGCAGGGCCCTGTTCAAGCAAGATAAGAGGAAACTCAGAAAAAGTTCACAAGAAAGAAGAAAAGAAAACACAAGAGAAATCAAGTGCTTACGCAGACACCGTCGGGGGCTGCTTTGGGATCCTCTGGAACTTGTCCGCCTTCGCGGTGGCCTCCTGACGCCTAGTCACGACGGCCGTGTTCTTGGGCTTCTTCGGCCGGCTGCCGAACAGCAGCGAGCTGGCTCGGCGCTTCGGCGCGCCGCCTGGTGCAGTCGGCGCGGCTGAAGAGCTCGCGCCCGCCTTGTCAGCACCATGCGGGTGGCGCGGCTCGGCCTGTTCCTTGTCGTCATCCAGCCAGTCCTCGACGTCTCCTCCTCCAGAGCAGCCTCCTGTGGCGTCGTCTTCTTCCATGGCGGCCGCCCCCAAGTCGGGGTCCTCCATGTCGCTCCTCGAGCGGTCCGGCGCGTATTGGTGACCCGGCTCTGGGGCGTCGGCGGCCGACTAAATCGAGGGGACCTGTATCATTGCCGTCTGATCAGGCGGCAAAGCAAGAACTCGGACAAGAAAATAAGAAAAGAAATTACAAAACTCACCGCGGGCGGCGGGTGTGCGCGGTCGTACGGCTGCTTGCCGAACCGCCAGTCCTTCTTCGACAACTTGCAGTTGGAGAAGTAGTTTACCAGCCGGACCACCTCTGTGTCCGGCTTCTCCCGCGTGCACATCCGGCACGGGTCCCGGTGCCCGCTCATGCTGTTGATGATGTGCGGCCGGGCTTGGAGGGGAAGCACTTGGCGCGCCACGTAGGCGGCCAGAAAATCCGACCCCTGGAGGCCCTCCGACTCTGTCATCACCTCAAGTCGGCAAAGGGCGGCATTGGAGGCGGCCGATAGGGAACCCGGCTTGGAATGCCAGTTGGGGTGCGGCTCAGCAGGAGGACCGGCTACATAAACCGGCAGGTTGATGTAGTCCCTCGTCGGGTGCACGTTCTTGACGTAGAAGTAAGACTTCTGCCACAGCCTGGCCGACCGCCGCACCGCTATGCAGGCTCCGCACTGAGCTGTCATGACCTTGGTGGCGGTGCCGAGCTTGAGTTAGAAGCACTCTGCTGCTACCTCTTGAGCACTGCGTTGGTTTTTCCTTGAAGAGGAAAGGGTGATGCAGTAAAGTAGCGTAAGTATTTCCCTCAGTTTTTGAGAAACAAGGTATCAATCCAGTAGGAGACCACGCTCAAGTCCCACGCACCTACACAAACAAATAAGAACCTCGCAACCAACCCGATAAAGGGGTTGTCAATCCCTTCAGTGTCACTTACGAGAGTGAGATCTGATTGATATGATAAGATAATATTTTTGGTATTCTTGTGATAAAGAGAACTAAAGGTGCAAAGTAAAATAAATGGAAATAGAAATAGCTAAGTGTTGGAAGATTAATATGATGGAAAATAGACCCGGGGCCATAGGTTTCACTAGTGGCTTCTCTCAAGATAGCATAAGTATTACGGTGGGTAAACGAATTACTGTCAAGCAATTGATAGAATTGAGCATAGTTATGAGAATATCTAGGTATGATAATGTATATAGGCATCACGTCCGCGACAAGTAGACCGAAACGATTCTTCATCTACTACTATTACTCCACACATCGACCGCTATCCAGCATGCATCTAGTGTATTAAGTTCATAAGAACAGAGTAACGCTTTAAGCAAGATGACATGATGTAGAGGGATAAACTCATGCAATATGGTATAAACCCCATCTTGTTATTCTCGATGGCAACAATACAATATGTGCCTTGCTGCCCCTGCTATCACTGGGAAAGGACACCGCAGGATTGAACCCAAAGCTACGCACTTCTCCCATTGCAAGAAAGATAAATCTAGTAGGCCAAACCAAACTGATAATTCGAAGAGACTTGCAAAGATAACCAATCATACATAAAAGAATTCAGAGAAAATTCAAATATTGTTCATAGATAATCTTGATCATAAACCCACAATTCATCGGTCTCGACAAACACACCGCAAAAGAAGAGTTGCATCGAATAGATCTCCAAGATAATCGAGGAGAACTTTGTATTGAGATCCAAAGAGAGAGAAGAAGTCATCTAGCTAATAACTATGGACCCGAAGGTCTGAGGTAAACTACTCACACATCATCGGAGAGGCTATGGTGTTGTTGTAGAAACCCTCCGTGATCAATGCCCCCTCCGGCAGGACGCCGGAAAAGGCCCCAAGATGGGATCTCACCGGTACAAAAGGTTGCGGCGGTGGAATTAGGTTTTCGTGGATGCCTCTGATGGTTTGGGGTAGGTAGGTATATACAGGAGGAAGAAGTAGGTCGGTGGATCCATGAGGGGCCCACAAGGCTGGAGGGCGCGCCTGGGGGAGGTGGGCGCACCCCCTACCTCGTGGCCGCCTCGTTTGTTGCTTGACGTCCAGTCCAAGTCCTGTGGGTCATGTTTGTTCCAAAAATCACGTTCCCGAAGGTTTCATTCCGTTTGGACTCCGTTTGATATTCTTTTTCTGCGAAACACTGAAATAGGCAAAAAAAACAGCAATTTGGGATGGGCCTCCGGTTAATAGGTTAGTCCCAAAAATAATATAAAAGTGTATAAATAAGCCCATTAAACATCCAAAACAGAATATATAATAGCATGGAACAATCAAAAATTATAGATACGTTGGAGACGTATCAAGCATCCCCAAGCTTAATTCCTGCTCGTCCTCGAGTAGGTAAATGATAAAAACAGAATTTTTGATGTGGAATGCTACTTAGCATAATTTTCAATGTAAATATTTTTATTGTGGCATGAATATTTAGATCCGAAAGATTCAAGATAAAAGTTTAATGTTGACATAAAAACAATAATACTTCAAACATGCTAACCAAGCAATTATGTCTTATCAAAATAACATAGCCAAAGAAAGCTTATCCCTACAAAATCATATAGTTAGGCTATGTTTCAATGTTGTCACATAAACATCCTCATCATGCATAACCCCGATGACAAGCCGAGCAATTGGTTCATACTTTTAACGCGCTTCAGCCTTTTCAACTCTTACGCAATACATGAGCGCAAGCCATGGATATAGCACTATGGGTGGAGTAAAGTATAATGATGGGGGTTATGAGAGAAGACAAAAAAGGTAGAAAGTCTCACATTGACGCGGCTAATCAATAGGCTATGGAGATGCCCATCAATTGATGTCAATGAGAGGAGTAGGGATTGCCATGCAACGGATGCACTAGAGCTATAAATATATGAAAGCTACACAAAAGAAACTAAGTGGGTGTGCATCCAACTCGCTTGCTCACGAAGACCTAGGGCATTTTGAGGAAGCCCATGATTGGAATATACAAGCCAAGTTTTATAATGAAAAATTCCCACTAGTATATGAAAGTGACAACATAGGAGACTCTCTATCATGAAGATCACGGTGCTATTTTGAAGCACAAGTGTGGAAAAAGGATAGTAACATTGCCCCTTCTCTCTTTTTCTCTCATTTTTTTGGGCCTTCTCCTTTTTTTTCTTTTTCTTGGCCTCTTTTTTTTTATTTTAGTCCGGAATCTCATCCCGACTTGTGGGGGAATCATAGTATCCATCATCCTTTCCTCACATGGGACAATGCTCTAATAATGATGATCATCACACTTTTATTATTTACAACTCAACAATTACAACTCAATACTTAGAACAAAATATGACTATGTGAATGCCTCCGGCGGTATACCGGAATATGCGATGAATCAAGAGTGACATGTATGAAAAAATTATGAATAGTGGCTTTGCCACAAAATACGATGTCAACTACATGATCATGCAAAGCAATATGACAATGATGAAGCGTGTCATAATAAACGGAACGGTGGAAAGTTGCATGGCAATATATCTCGGAATGGCTATGGAAATGCCATGATAGGTAGGTATGGTGGCTGTTTTGAGGAAGATATAAGGAGGCTTATGTGTGATAGAGTGTATCATATCACGGGGTTTGGATGCACCGGCGAAGTTTGCACCAACTGTCAAGGTGAGAAAGGGCAATGCACGGTACCGTAGAGGCTAGAAAATTGTGGAAGGTTGAGAGTGCGTATAATCCATGGACTCACATTAGTCATAAATAACTCATATACTTATTGCAAAAGTTTATTAGCCCTCGAAGCAAAGTACTACTACGCATGCCCCTAGAGCGATAGATTGGTAGGAAAAGACCATCGCTCGTCCCCGACCGCCACTCATAAGGAAAGCAATAAAAGAACACCTATGTGTCAAAATTGTTACACAAGTTTTACCATACGTGCATGCTATGGGACTTGCCAACTTTAACACAAGTATTTCTCAATTTCACAATTACTCAACTAGCACACTCTAATATTACCACCGTTATATCTCAAAACACTTATCAAGTATCTAACTTCTCATGATATTTAATGATCTAAATAAGGAAGATTACTTTCACAATTAAAGCAAATAACCATGCTGTTTAAGACTCTCAAAATAATATAAGTGAAGCATGAGAGATCAATAATTTCTATAAAATATAACCACCGCCGTGCTCTAAAAGATATAAGTGAAGCACTAGAGCAAAAACTATATAACTCAAAAGATATAAGTGAAGCACATAGAGTATTCTAACAAATTCCGAATCATGTGTGTCTCTCTCAAAAGGTGTGTACAATAAGGATGATTGTGGCAAACTAACAAAAAAAGACTCAAATCATACAAGACGCTCCAAGCAAAACACATATCATGTGGTGAACAAAAATATAGCTCCAAGTAAATTACCGATGGATGGGGACGAAAGAGGGGATGCCTTCCGGGGCATCCCTAAGATTTGGCTTTTTGGTGTCCTTGGATTTAACTTGGGGTACCTTGGGAATCCCCAAGCTTAGGCTCTTGCCACTCCTTGTTCCATACTCCATCAAATCTTTACTTAAAAGTTGAAAACTTCACAACACAAAACTTCACAGAAAATCTCGTGAGCTCCGTTAGCGAAAGAAAACAAAACACCACTTCAAGGTACTGTATTGAACTCATTATTTATTTATATTGGTGTTAAACCTACTTTATTCAAACTTCTATATGGTTTATAAACTATTTTATTAGCCATAGATTCATCAAAATAAGCAAATAACACACGAAAAACAGAATCTGTCAAAAACAGAACAGTCTGTAGTAATCTGTAACTAACGCAAACTTATGGAACTCTAAAAATTCTGCCAAAGTTGGAAGAACTAAAAAAATTGTTTATTGATCTTCTGCAATTGGAATCAATATTATATCACGTTCTGGTAATTTTTAACAATTGTTTTCGTGAACAGAAAGTTTCTGGAATTTGCAGCAAGATCAAATAACTATCATCCAAGAAGATCCTATAGGTTTAACTTGGCACAAACACTAATTAAAACATAAAAACAAATCTAACCAGAGGCTAGATCAAAGATTTATTCCTAAACAGAAACAAAAATCAAAAAACTAAAAATAAAATTGGGTTGCCTCCCAACAAGCGCTATCGTTTAACGCCCCTAGCTAGGCATAAAAACACGGATAGATCTAGGTATTGCCATCTTTGGTAGGCAATCCATAAGTGGCTCTCATAATAGATTGATAAGGTAATTTAATTTTCTTTCTAGGGAAGTGTTCCATGCCTTTCCTTCACGGAAATTGGAATCTAATATTCCCTTCCTTCATATCAATAATTGCACCAATCGTTCTAAGGAAAGGTCTACCAAGAATAATAGGACATGAAGGATTGCAATCTATATCAAGAACAATAAAATCTATGGGCACAAAGTTCTCATTGATTCCTCCCATAGGTTTCTTAATGGTGGAATCCGCAAGGTGTAAGTTTAAATAGCAATCATCAAATTCGCGGAAACCTAACAAATCACATAAAGTTTTTGGAATCATGGAAACACTAGCACCCAAATCACACAAAGCATAGCATTCATGATCTTTAATTTTAATTTTAATAGTAGGTTCCCACACATCATAAAGTTTTCTAGGGATAGAAACTTCCAACTCAAGCTTTTCTTCATAAGATTGCATCAAAGCATCAACGATATGTTTAGTAAAAGGTTTATTTTGACTATAAGCATGCGGAGAATTTAGCACAGATTGCAACAAGGAAATACAATCTATCAAAGAGCAATTATCATAGTTAAATTCCTTGAAATCCAAAATATGGGTTCATTGCTATCTAAAGTTTTAACCTATTCAATCCCACTTTTACCAATTTTTGCATCAAGATCTAAAAACTCTGAATTTTTGGAACGCCTTCTAGGTAAAGGTGGATCAGTCCCAGTCCCATCATTATCAAGATTCATATTGCAAAGCAAAGATTTAATAGGGGACACATCAATAACTTTTAGATCTTCATCTTTATTCTCACAAAAAAAATCCGGCTTAGCGGCCATCTTATTAACTAAGGTGGCCTGCTTATCCGAAACTTCAGCTATTAATTTTTCGAGATGAGCAATCTGAGATTTCAAACCATAAAATTCCTTAGACATATCATCGAGCTCTTTATTCATATATCCCATAAAGCTTTTTTTCCTTAAGCTCGTTTCTAAAGAAATTATTATGCTCAAATTGTAAAGTCATAAAACTCCTGACGTTGCTTTCGATCTCTTCTAACCTTTTAAGGTGAAGATCACCAGATCTAGGTAGAGCCATCGTGACAAGCAAGCAATCCAACACACGAGCAAACAAGAAGCAAGCGAAAAAGAGGGCGAACGGAAAAGAGAGGGCGAATAAAACGGCAAGGGTGAAGTGGGGAGAGGAAAACAAGTGGCAAATGGCAAATAATGTAATGCGAGGGATAAGAGTTTGTGATATGTACTTGGTATGTCTTGACTTGTGCGTAGATCTCCTCGGCAACGGCGCCAGAAATCCTTCTTGCTACCTCTTGAGCACTGCGTTGGTTTTCCCTTGAAGAGGAAAGGGTGATGCAGTAAAGTAGCGTAAGTATAACCCTTAGTTTTTGAGAACCAAGGTATCAATTCAGTAGGAGACCAGGCTCGAGTCCCACGCACCTACACAAACAAATAAGAACCTCGCAACCAACGCGATAAAGGGGTTGTCAATCCCTTCACAGTCACTTACGAGAGTGAGATCTGATTGATATGATAAGATAATATTTTTGGTATTTTTATGGTAAAGAGAAATAAAGATGCAAAGTAAAATAAACGGCAATAGAAATAGCTAAGTGTTGGAAGATTAATATGATGGAAAATAGACCCGGGGACCATAGGTTTCACTAGTGGCTTCTCTCAAGATAGCATAAGTATTACGGTGGGTAAACGAATTACTATCAACCGATTGATAGAATTGAGCATAGTTATGATAATATCTAGGTATGATCATGTATATAGGCATCACGTCCGCGACAAGTAGACCGAAACAATCCTGCATCTACTACTGTTACTCGACACATCGACCGCTATCCAGCATGCATCTAGTGTATTAAGTTCATAAGAACAGAGTAACGCTTTAAGCAAGATGACATGATGTAGAGGGATAAGCTAATGCAATATGATATAAACCCCATCTTGTTATCCTCGATGGCAACAATACAATACGTGCCTTGCTGCTCCTGCTGTCACTGGGAAAGGACACCGCAAGATTGAACCCAAAGCTAAGCACTTCTCCCAATGCAAGAAAGATCGATATAGTAGGCCAAACCAAACTGATAATTCGAAGAGACTTGCAAAGATAACCAATCATACATAAAAGAATTCAGAGAGAATTCAAATATTGTTCATAGATAATCTTGATCATAAACCCACAATTCATCGGTCTCGAGAAACACACCGCAAAAGAAGAGTTACATCGAATAGATCTCCAAGAGAATCGAGGAGAACTTTGTATTGAGATCCAAAGAGAGAGAAGAAGCCATCTAGCTAATAACTATGGACCTGAAGGTCTGAGCTAAACTACTCACACATCATTGGAGAGGCTATGGTGTTGATGTAGAAGCGCTCCGTGATCAATGCCCCCTCCGGCAGGACGCCGGAAAAGGCCCCAAGATGGGATCTCACGGGTACAGAAGGTTGCGGCGGTGGAATTAGGTTTTCATGGATGCCTCTGATGGTTTGGGGGTAGGTAGGTATATATAGGAGGAAGAAGTAGGTCGGTGGAGCCACGAGGGGCCCACGAGGGTGGAGGGCGCGCCTGGGGGAGGTGGGCGCGACCCCCTACCTCGTGGCCGCCTCGTCTGTTGCTTGACGTCCACTCCACGTCCTCTGGATCACGTTTGTTCCAAAAATCACGTTCCCGAAGGTTTCATTCCGTTTTGACTCCGTTTGATATTCTTTTTCAGCGAAACACTGAAATAGGCAAAAAAACAACAATTTGGGCTGGGCCTCCGGTTAATAGGTTAGTCCCAAAAATAATATAAAAGTGTATAAATAAGCCCATTAAACATCCAAAACAGAATATATAATAGCATGGAACAATAAAAAATTATAGATACGTTGGAGACGTATCATCTGCCAGAGCTCGAGGGTGGGCAGAGTACCAAGATATCCTTTGTAGAAGGTGACGAAGGCCGACAGCAGCACCACCGTGTTTGGTGGGAGGTGGTGTGGCTGGACTCGGTAGAAGTTAAGAAAAGAACGCATGAAGTTGCTCGCCGGAAGGCCGAAGCCACGAAGGAAATGAGACCGGAAGATGACGTATTCTCCCTCCTCCGGCGCCGGCGAGATTTCCGCTTTGGGGGGACACGCGCCTTGACCTGCGTCTCCGGGGGCAGCCGCCGCGTTTGACGAAGAAAAGAAAGGTGGTCGTCGTGGACGTTGGAGTCGTCCCAGTCGCCGGCCCATGGACACGCCATGGACGAAGGAACTCGACGGAGGCGCGGCGCGTTGGCGAATGGGCAAGGCTGCAGTGGAGCAAGAGAGCCGCGGCGAGGAAGGGCTCGGCGATGATGGGCAGCGGCAGCGTTTCGGCAAGAGGCAAGGGCGCTGCGGCAGCGGAGAGAAGAAGGAGGGAAATGGCAAAGGGAGAGGAGGGCGCGTGTGCGTCTGTCGCCCCCCTCCTCCCCTACTTATAGCCCCAGGCGGCGATGCCGAGGGGGCGAGAACGTGGGGGTCGTGGGATTAACTGCGCCCATGACCCCACGACCCCACGATTACAGTGCGGTAACGGCGCGTATTTACTGCGCCCCGGAATCTTAACCGTCCACCTCGGCCACAGCTGAACCGCGCGCATGCCAAGGCCCGGTAGTGGCAGGCCACGGCCTGCGGTGATGTCCCGTCGCGCGCGTGGGCTGGCAGGCCGGCCCAGCTGACTGGCGCCGTGTGGCGTGCGGGCTGCGGGCGGCAAGCCCGGCGCCCTGCTGGCTTGCCACCTGGCTCCCGCCGCTACGTTCCAAAACCACCAGGCGGTCTGCCTAGTCACGTCCGACTCCTACCAGTCGGTGTTTCAGAAGACGGAAGAAGCAAATCAACCAGACCACTCGGAGTAGGAAGCTGCTGAGGCTTCTCGCCTTTTCAGCCGTGGCGCCCCACCTGCTTCGGGGACTACTGTCGGAGTAAATGACCACGGGTAGCCTCATCAGCTCCCCATGGTATTTCAAGACATCGGGGCCAGTTGCGCCCCTCAAGCCTCAAAGGCAAAGAGTCGCCTTCTTTGGGCCGGCTGGTCCGAGCGGCCGGCTGCTAGAAGGCGGCGGAGCCCAGAAGGCGGCCGAGGGAGTCCTGGACTAAGGGGTCCTCGGGCGTCGGGCCTGTTGGACATGGGCCGGACTAATGGGCTGTGAAGATACAAATACCGAAGACTTTACCCGTGTCCGGATGGGACTCTCCTTGGCGTGGAAGCCAAGCTTGGCGATCAAACATGAAGACTCCCTTCTTTGTAACCGACTTTGTGTAACCCTAGTCCCCTCCGGTGTCTATATAAACCGAAGGGCTTAGTCCGTAGAGGATAGATATATACAATTATAGTCATATAGGCTAGACTTCTAGGGTTTTAGCCATCACGATCTCATGGTAGATCAACTCTTGTAATACTCATATTCATCAAGATCAATCAAGCAGGAAGTAGGGTATTACCTCCATAGAGAGGGCCCGAACCTGGGTAAAAATTGTGTCCCCTGTCTCCTGTTACCATCGACCTTAGACGCACAGTTCGGGACCCCCTACCCGAGATCCGCCGGTTTTGACACCGACATTGGTGCTTTCATTGAGAGTTCCACTGTGCCGTCCTCAAAAGGTTTGATGGCTCCTTCAATCATCTAAACAATGTTGTCCAAGGGGAAGTCTTCCTCCCCGGACAGATCTTCGTGTTCGGCGGCTTCGCACTGCGGGCCAACTCGCTTGGCCATCTGGAGCAGATCGATAGCTACGCCCCTGGCCGTCAGGTCAGATTCGGGAGCTTGAGTTATGTCGCGGATATCTGCGGAGACTTGATCTTCGACGGATTCGAGACCACGGCAGTCGCTCCCCGTCACCATGATGAACATGACTTAAATCTGTCATCGGGCAATACCCAGGAAATTGCACCTATAACCGCTCTGGCCTTAGATCCGGAGCAGATCGCGCCATCCGAGGACGGGTCCCCGCCACGGAAGTCGCAGATTCAGCGGCATTGGAGCCGCATGCAGACCTACCCTCGGGTGATGTCTATGTTACCGGAACCTCGGACTCGTTTCCGGCTATAAGTTCCGAACCATGTGCGTCCGCGTATGTCGAGCAGGATCGGTCATCGATCACCGAATTCAGCGTCGCGGACATCTTCCAGCACTCGCCCTTAGGCGACGTGCTGAACTCATTAAAAAATATGTCCTTAGCGGGGGACTCACAGCCGAACTGTATCCGGTTCGAACTGGAGGCTGATGACGGGGAATGTCGCTTCCCACCCACCGCCCACTTTATAGCCACTATCGAGGACTTAACCGACATGCTTGACTACGGCTCCGAAGACATCGACGGTACGGACGATGATGCCGAGGAGGAGCAGGGCCAAAACCCGCCGTTTATCGGACGTTGGACGGCCACTTCTTCGTACGACGTGTACATGGTAGATACACCTAAAGAAACTAATGACGATGACAAAAAATATCCAGTCGAGGATAAACCTCCTGAGACACAGCCCAGACGCCGGCGTCAGCAGCGCCGCTCTAAGTCACGTCGTGCAAAAGATAGCAATACCGGCACCGGGGAAAACAATACTTCGGATGATGCCGAAGACAATGAAGACCCCGTTGAGATACCGAATAGGAGGAACGGGAAAACGGGCAAGTTAGCCCTGACGAACAGGCCATAAACAAGGACACGGAGGATAGTAATTACCTTCCACTCTCCAAGGATGAGGTGAGCCTCGGCAACGAGGATTTTATCGTACCTGAGGAGCCTCTCGAGCAGGAGCGCTTTAAGCGCCGACTAATAGCCACTGCAAGGAGCCTGAAAAAGAAGCAGCAACAGCTTCAAGCTAACCAAGATCTGCTCAACGATAGATGGACTGATGTCCTAGCTGCCGAAGAATACGGCCTCAAGCGCCCAGCCAAAAGTTACCCGAAGCGCAAATTGCTACCTCAATTCGATGATGTGGCACCGGAGCCCGTACCATCATCGTGCAATGTGGATGACCGACCACCACGCGGTCGGGATAAAGCGGCAACTAAAGCCGAACACCAGCCCGCCCACCTCGCTGTAAAGCCGGAGATAAAACAGCTTGGGGATATACATACGACCTTTGGCAGGACCCTGACAGTAGAGCAGGACATACCAGATCGATCTACGGATCACGAGGACGTGCCCCGACATGCGGCGACGACTACCTACTCGGCAAGCCTAGTCATGCCCGGGCCGAAAACCACAGACGGACTCCATCAGAGCTACGTCGCAATGTGGCCCAATATAGAGGTGCCGCACATCCTCTTTGCTTCACAGACGAAGTAATGGAGCACGAATTCCCAGACGGGTTTAAACCCATGAATATCGAATCATATGACGGAACAACTGATCCCGCGGTATGGATCGAGGATTTCGTTCTCCATATCCATATGGCCCGTGGAGATGACCTTCATGCCATCAAATACCTGCCACTAAAACTCAAAGGACCAGCTCGGTACTGGTTCAACAGTCTGCCGGAAAACTCTATTGGCAGCTGGGAGGACTTGGAAGACGCCTTCCGCGACAACTTCCAAGGTACATATGTCCGACTGCCAGACGCCGATGACTTAAGTCACATCGTCCAACAGCTCGGAGAGTCAGCCAGAAAGCTCTGGACCAGGTTCTTAGTTAAAAAGAACCAAATCGTCGACTGTCCGGACGCGGAAGCCCTAGCGGCCTCCAAACACACCGTCCGGGACGAGTGGCTCGCCCGCCACCTCGGTCAAGAAAAACCAAAATCTATGTCAGCCCTTACCGCTCTGATGACCCACTTTTGCGCGGGAGAAGACAGCTAGCTCGCTCGTAGAAGCAACAGCGCCAGCGATCCGGGCACTTCCGAAGTCCGAGACGGCAATGGCAAGCCGCGACGCAGTAAACACAAACGTCGCAATGATAATGAAAGAACGCACGACACAGCGGTTAATGTCGGATTCAGCGGCCCCAAACCCGGTCAACGGAAAAAGCCATTCAAGGCAAACAGAGACGGACCATCCAATTTAGACAAGATATTGGATCGGCCCTACCAGATTCATGGCCACCCCGATAAACCAGCTAACCATACCAATAGAAGTTGTTGGGTCTTCAAGCAGGCCGACAAGCTCAACGCCGAACACAAGGGGAGGAGGCCGCCCGGTGATAGCGACGACGAAGAGACTCACCAACCAAATACCGAGGGTCAGAAGCAATTTCCCCCCGAAGTAAAAACAGTGAACATGGTATACGTGACACACAACTCTATAGGGGAGCAGGAGAAGTACTCCCTCCGGACTGAGGATCATACTACGGCAACCTCAGCCGAAGTACAAAGCGGTCTCATTAAACTGCATATCTTGTCGGCCATTAAGCCACCGGTCTCCATCCAACAGGATCGACATGATTCGGAGCTGGACTAGCAATTCGGCTTCTGCCGTCCGCCTCATATACCTGCGAAATATGTACCGCGCATACATAACTATGCACTTCAAATACCCTGGGCATCGGCGGAAGCACAATACGGACGGGCCAACAAGTACTCCCATAAACTACTTCCTTTTTCTTTTTCTAACTATTCTTTCTTTTTTCATTATCCTTCGCCACAGGTGGCTCACAAGGCCGGTCATCTCATGGACTCTATCGCAGTTCGGCTTCGCACATTTACCCAAAGGTCACTCTTGTTAAGGAACCCCTTCACCAAGGAACGGTGACGCAGACGTGCGGCAGGAGGTCCAAAATAACTTTTTGTAGACCGCACTCTCTATTTTGCGAGCCTGTAAAGTGCCTGTTTCCTCAGCCGTCGACCCCTGGCATGTCAAATAGCCGGGGTTGTGGCGTTATTATCTATAAATTGACGATTGGCATGTCACTCAGGTTCCAGTGAACATAGTCCGTATCCGGTATTCACTTTTCTATCAAGAACTGAATTTTGCTCCTTTGGTTGTTTCACACACCCACCCCGACATAACTTGCCAGGGGCTTGGCATGGGAACAAAATGAGCCACCAACAAAGTCCGAACAGCTTTATAGCATACTTTGGCGTCGCGAGTTCGGCCTTATATGCATCAGCTCTGAATCATGTCTTGGGTCAATAGTTGGGTTGCCCGGCTCCTGTGCTTACTACCTTACGTTCCGCTCTATCGGCTATGGTAGTAAAGGGAGAACTACTGCGATTGTGTTTCCGGTTCATCTGGTCAAACACCTCAGTAGAGAAAGCCGAAAACTGACTGTCATGATGCGGCGAGAGCTGGTCAACCACTCGACGACTTAACGGAATCTTTCGCGATTCCCCCGTATTACACGAAGGACCTTCTTTCAGGTCATACATGTAACGCACCACATTGGGATAACTGCCTACATAACAGGGTCTATATCGTAGATCCACCATAAAACTCCTATGGCTAAGTGAAAGTGTTAACGCCCTATAGTCTGATTGCCTAGTTCACCGCATTGACACCTCCTTTATGGACCAAGACATTGGGTTAAGAGTGATCAATTGCTTTTTCGAACACCCCCGTATTTTCTATGAGGGGGCTGAAGCCGACGACTGGAAAACTTTCATATTATATAAAAACGGCCGCACAAGAGGAATCAAAGCTTTTAAGCACCTTTAAAATAAAAAATAGCCTTATTATTTCATAATATTGTCTCTTACAATTCCAATACATATCACTCGAATATCATGTCTTTCGAGCACTGACCCTCTATCAGGCGGGCACCCTCTAAGACATCCTCGAAATAATGCTCTGGTGCGTGGTGGTCCTTGCCCTTGGGTGGCCTCTTCGCTGCAACGTCGGTGGCCTTCATCTTCGCCCAGTATGTCTTGACACGTGCAAAATCCATCCGTGCACCTTCAATACACGACGACCGCTTCACGGCGTCGATACGCGGTACCGCATCAACAAGTCGCTGCACCAGACCAAAATAACTATCCGGAATTGGCTCGGTCGGCCACAGCCGGACCACGACGTCCTTCATGGCAGATCTGGATATCTTATGGATCTCTGCCCACTGGGCCATCTGTTCGTTCAGCAGCAGCGGACGCTTTGGCATGCTAAATTGCGACCAGAACAGCTTTTATGTTTCCCGTCCTTCTTGCGCTTGGAAAAACTGCGTCGCATCGGAGACACTCTTCGACAAATCCAACAATGCGTCTGGAGAACTCCACACTTGATTAAGCGGGGCATAAATCGGATCGCCGAACTTAGTTTGTAACAAAAAGGGCTTACCAGCCGCGATCTCCCCAGCTTGCTGGATCTCCTCCCGGGCTGCTCTAGACTCAGACCACTCCTCTTTCGCCTCTCGTAAGGCCTTGTCAAGATCAGCCGTTCTGGCTTTATTATCCTTCTCCAGAAATTCGCAGCGGCTAGCGGCATTTTTAAGTTCAAGCGCCATCGTGGATATTCTCTCCTCGTATTGGTGTCGAGCAGCCTGTTCAGCCTTTAACTCGGCAGATGCCTTTTCGGCAGCCGCATTACTAATCCGGGCCTGCTCCTTGGCCCGGGCTAGCTCAGCCCGAAGGATCTCAACTGCGGCAGCACCATCTGCAGACATGTATATCTCATTATACAATTCTTAGCGGCATGCTTATATTATAAGCACATTACGACTGCCCCAGAAACATACCTTGCGCCTCGTCAAGCCACCTGTTGACAAGTGTGATGTCATTATCCGCCTCATCAATCTTCCGCTGCAGATCTGCAACCTCTGTAGTCCGGGCAGTCGCCAGGGAGGTAACAGCATGTGTCCCAATTAATCAGATTATTTCCTGGGCATATCTTTTTGATCCTCTGACCGCCTCCCTTGGGAAGCCAATCAGAGTCTCAGGGGCTACTACCTATACACAGGTGCAGTTTCTGAATAAAACACAATCAAAATTTTTACAGTACCAACCTTGAAGCCTTTTAGCAGACTTGTGAAGGCCTCATTCAATCCGCTTTTCGCGGACAGGACCTTTTCAACCACCGTCCCATCAAGGTACGATGTTCCTCTGAGACGGACGCCTGTCACAACATATTCGTCAATATATCCGGCGCTTCTGGACCTCCAGAACCTGCTGTAGGAGCACGGCCTCCCTTCGAAGGGATCCGTTTATCCGTCCCCAGAGTCGTCTCCGGCTGTAAGCCGGACAGTCCGGGGCCTTTATCATTGGCCCCCGGATCCTGGGCTACCGAAGTATCACCTTCGGGTAGTGTCTTCATCACCCCTCGCACCACTTATTGATCAGGAGAGACCCTCCGGGACGACACCTCGAGGTCGTCCGCCCCATTGGGCGAGGAGACCGGTGGAGGTGTCTCGCTTTCCATCATCTCCGGGAGAAGATACCCCGAGGAAGAGGATTGGTGAAGAAGGTTGTGTGCCGAGCTGCAAAAACATACATTCTAGACGTTACCTTGGTAACAAGAAAGGAACGGGATATGTTTAAAACACCCTTGTTCACTTACGATTTGGCTAGAGGCTTGTCCTCATCATGCGACTGTACGACGACGTCGTCCTCCAAGCCCGAGCCACCCGACAGGGGCATCCTACCCCGCTTAGGAGCACTTTCCTCCCATTCCTCGGAGGCAGCCCTTTTCTTTCCATGGGGAGAAGAGATGTTGACTTCTCCTTTACTTTTGTCTTTGGACGATGGAATCTTGATCCCCCCGGACACATGTCTGATGTACCTTCGGGATGGAGGCCACCTTTGGTCCTCCCGCTCTCCGCCTTGTCCTCCTTCACAGGCACCTGGTGTGGTGCCGGGGCCAGCATCCTTGTTAGCACGGGATCCACTGAGTCTTCGGGAAGGGGGGCCGAACACCTAATTCGCTTCGCTTTCTTTATCCAGCCCTGGAAGAAGATATTTTGCTTAGTAACATATTATGGCATACTTAACTACAAAGTGTTCGGAAGTCAAGCGCTTACCGAGGTATCCGGATGGTTGCAGTCGAGGCTGATGTCCTCAGTGGTGTCCGGCCACTATTTTCGTTTCCTGAAAAACAATTTTCACATTCCTTTGTGCGTAGTGCCGATGAAGTGTTGGAGGGTCCGTGGTCCTTCCGGATTAAACTCCCACATGCGGAGAGGCCTATGCTGGCATGGCAGGGCTCAGCGGACTAGCATTACTTGATCCCCAGTCCAGCCACTTATTAATCCATGATGCAAGCTGTAACGGAGGGCCAAAACGGAATGCAGGTATGGCTGCCCACTTGGTACCGCGGGGTTCTGTGATGTAAAACCACTCCCGCTGCCATTGGTTGGAAGTTTCGGTGAAAGAGCCTTTTGGCCAGAGAGTGTTGGTAAGCTTGCTTACTACAGCACCGCCGCACTCCGCCTGTTCCCCGTCGACTACCTTCGGCTTCACACTAAAGGTCTTGAGACATAAGCCGAAGTGTGGGGGGATTCGGAGGAAGGCCTCGCATGTGATGATAAACGTCGAGACGTGGAGGAAAGAATCTGGGGCTAGATCGTGAAAATCTAGTCCGTAATAAAACATGAGCCCCCAGACGAAGGGGTTAAGAGCGAATCCTAGCCCTCGGAGGGAGTGAGAGATGAATACGACCCTCTCGCCGGATCTGGGAGTCGGAGTAACCTGTCCTTGAGCAGGAAGCCTGTGGGGGATCTCCGCGGTCAGGTATCTGGCCGCCCGAAGCTTCGCAATGTCCTCCTCTGTAACAGAGGAAGCCACCCGTCGGCCCTGTGGGCTGGGTCCGGACATGATTGGGAAGCTTGAAGCAATGAAGTCGAACCTTGGGTGCTAGAACTCGAGGTCGAAAAGGCTGAGGAGAGGTTTGGCGGAAAAAGAGACGGCCCTTGGCTCCTTTATAAAGGCGACGGGTATCGGACGCCTCCTCCTAAGCCTGAAAACCTGCCTATCCCTAAGGAATCATCCCAATGGGACGGTTGGGTTACCCACGCTCGTATTGATGAGAATCCCGCAATAAGGGGACACGATCTCTGCTTCGACAAGCCGTGCCAATAAAAACCGCGCCTCGAAACGTGGAACGGCAGGACAAGAAACGGTTCGAAATAATGACCGGACAAGCATGATGTCACGTTACAAAAAGTTGTCAGCAGATTGGACTCGTGAAATATTATACTCTCTGCGGTTGTGTGAGGTACTTGTGTTGCAGATCCGGACACGTTCGTTGCGTCCGAAGACTATCTTGGAGTATGCAGGAAAGGGAACCCGCCTTGCAATGCCGAAGACAATCTGCGCCGGACACCTCGTCATTGAAGCCTGGTTCAGGGGCTACTGAGGGAGTCCTGGACTAAGGGGTCCTCGGGCGTCCGGCCTGTTGGACATGGGCCGGACTAATGGGCTGTGAAGATACAAATACCGAAGACTTTACCCGTGTCCGGATGGGACTCTCCTTGGCGTGGAAGGCAAGCTTGGCGATCAAATATGAAGATTCCCTTCTTTGTAACCGACTTTGTGTAACCCTAGTCCCCTCCGGTGTCTATATAAACTGAAGGGCTTAGTCCATAGAGGATAGATATATACAATTATAGTCATACAGGCTAGACTTCTAGGGTTTTAGCCATCACGATCTTGTGGTAGATCAACTCTTGTAATACTCATATTCATCAAGATCAATCAAGCAGGAAGTAGCGTATTACCTCCATAGAGAGGGCCCGAACCTGGGTAAAAATTGTGTCCCCTGTCTCCTGTTACCATCGACCTTAGACGCATAGTTCGGGACCCCCTACCCGAGATCCGCCAGTTTTGACACCGACAGCGGCCATGAGGTGGGCCGACTCCTAGCAGGCGGCCTATAGGGAGGCCGGCTCCTAGCAGGCAGCCCCTCCCTCCCTTGAAGTTAGCACCCACATAATCACGACGAGACAGGGCGTGGCTACAGTGCAGCCTACCACCCCTGAATCCAGGGCGGAGCGTGTCCACAGTGCAGCGTACTGGGCGGACATCCCTCGCCCGACGCGGCACCGTTGCCACGCAGCCCATGACATCACCCATGGCAGAGGAGGCCATGCTCCCACTACGGGTTGTCAGTATGACCCGCAGGCCCTACCTGTCCGTGAGAAGCCAGAAGGCGGCAAGCCCTGACCAGTCGGCCCAGGGGAGGCCGACTCCCAGCAGGCGGCCCTCCCCCTCCCTCGGAGTCTGTGCGCCATTAATCAGAAGAGACGGGGAGTGGCTACAGTGAACGCCCACCAGGTGGTGGCACTGTAGCCATGCTCTCCCCGACAAAGCATGCATCATCAGTGGCACGGCCACAGTAATTAGCAGCCGTCCGGACCTGCAAGCGGCGGGCGCTACGAGACAGTCGGCGGGACCCACCAAGCGGCGGGCCCCAGCAGCCGATGGAGAAGTCGGCATCTAGAGACACTGACAGTCGGGTCCTACACCCGGCCAGATTACTATTTTACTCCTGGGGGGTAGGCCTATATAAATCCCCCTGGGCACCCATGCAAAGGGTTCAGCTTCTTAGATAACACACCCATAGAGAGAGGAGTAGAGCTAGCCATGCCCTTCTTCCTCCTCTAGCCAAACAGCTCAAGGAGCAAGCTTGTAGCCACTTGTTGAGATAGTGATCATGCGGAGACCCCGCCGAGCAGGACTAGGGGTGTTATCTCCTAGGAGAGCCCCGAACCTGGGTAAGATGCGTCGGCGTACATGTCTACGCCTTATCCCGTTTCCAGGCACCGGCGCGTATTACTCTCCCCCACCATGATAAGGCATCCTTTGGCATATGCCGCACGACACCCCCGACAAGTTTTGCCACATGAGTCCGCTATATCTACCTATATGCGGTATTCTTTTGCCGTTCTAAGCAAATTTGCATGTGCCATCTCTATTTTCAAAATAAACTCCTCTTTCGCGTGTTCGTTTCGCTCGCGGAGCGGTGAGGGGTGGCTAATAATTTCCATGCTGGATGTGTTATTCTCACGATGAGTGTTTATTCACTTGTCATTGCACGAGAGTAAGGCAAAGGTTTTAGGGATGCCCAGTCCCGAAATGAAAAAAACGAATTTACTTTATGTTGTCAAATAATAAATTCCTTGGAAAGTGTTGGTATGGAGGGCAACCGTGGATATGGCTAGCCATGGAAAGTGAAAGTATGGTGGAAAAAAGAATAAACTTTATTTTCTTTTTGGGAACCGCCTATGATATATCCAGCATGGAAAGTGTTGGGAACTCTAAGTCGTTTTCGTTGGTGGGATGGATACACCTCCCAAAATGTTTTTATCTCTAATTTTTCGCTTAGAGCTTTGGCACCTCTACAAATCCCTACTCCCCTCTACGAAGGGCCTTTCTTTTACTTTATGCAACTTTTATTTTGAATTTGAGTTTCCATCTTCTCTTACAAAAGCACCAACTAGGAGGCAATATGATCATACTTAAGTATTGGGTGTAGCTAATATGCGAGTGTGTTTCATGAATGGATCAATGGTTGAGCATGATGGGCTAGGGATAACTTCTTTTAGCGTTGATATTTTGAAAGACATGGTTGCTTGTTGATATGCTTGAGTATTTGAATTATCATGTCAAAACTAGACTATTGCTTTGAATCACGTAAAAGTCCAAATGTCCATACTATAAAGAAAAGAATATGATATGACACGTTAGGCAGCATTCCACATCAAAAATTCTGTTTTTATCACTTACCTACTCGAGGACGAGTAGGAGTTAAGCTTGGGGATGCTGATACGTCTCCAACGTATCTATAATTTTTTTATTGTTCCATGTTGTTATATTATAAATCTTGGATGTTTTATAATCATTTTATATCATTTTTTGGTACTAACCTATTGACATAGTGCCAAGTGCCAGTTGCCGTTTTTTGCATGTTTTTTACATCACAGGAAATCAATATCAGACGGAGCCCAAATGCAACGAAACTTCGCAGAGATTTTTTTTTGGACCAGAAGGAACAAAATGGGCCCTGGTTGCGCCTGGTGGGGTGCCCCAAGGGGGGCACAACCCACCAGGGCACACCAGGAGGCCCAGGCGCGCCCTGGTGGGTTGTGCCCACCTCGGGTGCCCCTCAAACCGCCTCTTTGCTCTGTAAATACCCCAATATTCCCAAAAACCTAGGGGAGTCGACGAAATATTCATCCATCCGCCGCAGAGTCCAGAACCACCAGATCCAATCTAGACACCATCTCGGATGGGGTTCACCATCTCCATTGGTACCTCTCCGATGATGCGTGAGTATTTCTTTGTAGACCTTCAGATCCGTAGTTAGTAGCTAGATGGCTTCATCTCTCTCTCTCTCTGAATTCTCAATACAATGGTCTCTTGGAGATCCATATGATGTAACTCTTTTGCGGTGTGTTTGTTGGGATCGATGAACTTTGAGTTTATGATCAGATCTATCTTTTTATATCCATGAAAGTATTTGACTTTCTTTGATCTCTTTTATGCATGATCTCTTATAGCCTCATATTTCTTCTCCGACATTTGGGTTTTGTTGGGCCAACTTGATCTATTTATCTTGCAATGGGAAGAGGTGCTTTGTAGTGGGTTCGATCTTACGGTGCTTGATCCCAGTGACAGAAAGGGAAACGACACGTATGTATCGTTGCTACTAAGGATAAGATGATGGGGTTTATCTCTACATAGATAGATCTTGTCTACATCATGTCATCGTTCTTATTGCATTACTCCGTTTTTCCATGAACTTAATACACTAGATGCATGCTGGATAGCAGTCGATGTGTGGAGTAATAGTAGTAGATGCAGGCAGCAGTCGGTCTACTAATCTTGGACGTGATGCCTATATAATGATCATTGCCTGGATATCGTCATGAGTATCTGAAGTTCAATCAATTGCCCAACAGTAATTTGTTCACCCACCATTTGCTATTTTTCTCGAGAGAAGCCACTAGTGAAACCTACGGCCCCCCGGTCTCTTTCTCATATATTTGCCTTTGCGATCTACTTTTTCCTTGCATTTATTTTCAGATCTATTAAACCAAAAATACAAAAATATCTTGTTGTGTTTTATTTCTATTTATTTTATTTGGTGTTCGATCTATCAATCTACTACAATTTACCTCACATCTGTTTGCCTATCTTGAGGCGCCGTACCCCGAAAGGGATTGGCAACCCCTTTAACACGTCTGGTTGCGAGGATTTGTTACCTATGTGCAGGGGCTGTTTACGTTGTGTTGCTTGGTTCTCCTACTGGTTCGATAACCTTGGTTTCATATCTGAGGGAAATACCTACCGCCGCTGTGCTGCATCATCCCTTCCTCTTTGGGGAAATACCGACGTAGCTTCAAGCGACATCACTTACCCAAGAAAAATTGATGCAACTCCCTCCGAACAAGTGAATGTCACTACATCCACTGTTCTGCCTGATCTTCGAGCAAGTGCAGTCCCAATTGCACCTCCAAAGAAGAACCCGTTGAAGCGAAAGACCCCTGCAACCACTGTCACGTTGGTTGATAAAGTCAATACCGAACCTCATCCTGATGCAATTAACTTGCAAGATTTGGTGGTTTAAGCCTCTATTGGGACAGCTAAGCCAGGATAAAAGCTTCCGAAAGAAAAGGCGAAGCAAATCAAAGCCCCTGCTGCTAAGCAAAAGGCTCCAAGTGATAAAGTTGTGAAAGACAACGCTGCAAAATTTGCTCCAAAACTGACTCAACCTTTGGCTTCCATGCCTCCGATCGAGAAAAATGTGGCACAAACTGCTCCTCCTACTCAGACTACTGCACAGACTGAAGATGACTCGGATGCACCGCATTACTTCGATCACACGTTCATCATGGAGCAGCTGGACAGATTTGTCAAAGATATGTTTGATGGAGAAGTGGCATATTTGCCCATTCCCACTTAAGTCAAAGCTCAAGTGTCTGATCTGGTCCAAGATATGGGAAATGATTTGGTTGAGATCAATGACCTCACTGCACAACTCAATGAGCTTGACAACCGCATGAAAATACGAAATCCAAGTTTGTCATCAAGCAGCTTGAAGAATCTTATGAGGATGTTAACAAGGCTCTGACAATTCTTCAGCACAGGAGATTGGGATTTCATTTGGACCTTGATCAAATAGTTCGCAAGATTTGCCTTGATCATCAAGCAAAAGTAACTGGTTATAATAATCTCGTCAAAGGGCACATTGATCCGTCGAAGCAAAAGAATAAGAAGATTGCAAAGAAGAATGCTCCTCCAACTCCAGATGCCAATACATAGAGAGAAAACTCTGCTCACCAAGCAATTCCTTCACCTATTCATGAACCTATTGCAGATGCATCAACTGCGCCAAGGCCAACTGAAACAGTGCCTGCGGCCTCCCCAGCTCCTGAAGGGAATCCTTCTCAGCACCAAGTGTCAGAAGAAGGTGAAATTCCTTTGTCTGAATGACACGCTTCTCATGTCCGTGTTGAACCAAATGATTCGGTTCCACCATCTGCTCCTCCAACTACTTCCGAAGCAATTATTCTACAGCCCCCAGTGGCTGATAAAGATTCAGTGCCTGTCTCAGCTCCTGAACAAGTGTCAAATCCATCTCCTCTGAGGATCTCGCTCAATACTACATGAAGAACCTCTGATCCTTATGCAACAAAATCAACGTCAGCTCATCACTCCGACTTTGTTATCTATGGCAATGAAGTTATCTCCGTTGAAGATGAGCTTACGTACCCTTATCCTCGTGAGCACCTACCTTTGTTTTCAACAGGATTGGCGTCAAAGGGCCTCTGTTGAATAGAAATACTCATCCAGCTTTCTTTCAAGAGAGTCCTTACAGCAAGCCCTGCACATCTGATTCTCCTCGATTCTAGACTCAGGAACAGGCAACATATTACTCACGGATTCTGTATGGCAGCCTGAAGATTTTCCTCATGAGTTTCCGGACTTTGCTGCAATGAAAATCCTCGGTTGCTTCACTCAAGTACTGCAAGATATCGAAGACTTTGGTATCTCGCATGTTGATAACCCACAAGTATAGGGGATCGCAATAGTTTTCGAGGGTAGAGTATTCAACCCAAATTTATTGATTTGACACAAGGGGAGCCAAAGAATATTTGCAAGTATTAGCAGCTGAGTTTTCAATTCAACCACACCTAGAGATTAATTATCTGCAGCAAAGTGATCAGTAGCAAAAGTAGTATGATAGTTTTGATAGTAGTAGCAACATCAATAGTAACGGTAATAGTGGTAGCAATGATTTTGTAGCAAGTGTAACAGTAATAGTAGCAGTAGTAACTTAGCAAGATCGATATATAGGAAAATTGCAGGCATTGGATCGGTGGATTCGTTGGATGATATTCATCATATAACAGTCATAACCTAGGGCGATACAAAACTAGCTCCAGTTCATAAATATAATGTAGGCATGTATTCCGTAAATAGTCATACGTGCTTATGGAAAGAACTTGCATGACATCTTTTGTCCTACCCTCCCGTGGCAGTGGGGTCCATATGGAAACAAAGGGATATTGAGGCCTCCTTTTAATAGAGAGCCAGAACAAAGCATTAGCACATAGTGAATACATGAACTCCTCAACTTACGGTCATCACCGGAAAGTATCCTCAATACTGTCACTCCGAGGTTTATGGATCGTAACATGTAATAGGTGAATATGACTTGCAAGAGCGGATCTAGAACATAGATATAATGGTGATAACATAAACGGTTCAGATCTTAAATCATGGCACCCAGGCCCAAAGTGACAAGCATTAAGTATGGCAAAGTATATCAACATCAATCTCAGAACATAATTGATACTAGGGATCAAGCCCTAACAAAACTAACTCGATTACATGATGGATCTCATCCAACTCCTCACCGACCAGCGAGCCTACGAAGGAATTACTCACTCCCGGTGGGAGCATCATGGAATTGGCGATGAGGAAGGGTTGGTGATGACGAAGATCGAAGATCCCCCTCTTCGGAGCCCCAAACAGACTACAGATCTGGCCTCCCG
This sequence comes from Triticum aestivum, assembly GCF_018294505.1. Taxonomy (NCBI): domain Eukaryota; kingdom Viridiplantae; phylum Streptophyta; class Magnoliopsida; order Poales; family Poaceae; genus Triticum; species Triticum aestivum. Next base: position 500,844,522 of record NC_057799.1, read on the forward strand.
ATGAAGAACAGGAGGTGGTGGCGGCTCCATATCATGAAACGAGATAATTCTTCCTCCCTGGTTTTTTTCTAGAAAAATGTGATTTTATAGTGTCGGAGATAGGGTCTACGGGGCCACCAGGTGGGCGCAACCCACCTAGGCGCGCTAGGAGGGGGCGCCCTGGTGGGTTGTACTCCCCCAGGGACCCCTCCGGTGGTTCTTGGCTCCAGTATTTTTCTTTTATATTATAAAAATTCTCCAAAAAGTTTCCTTCCAATCCGAGAACTTTTATTTCTGCACAAAAACAACACCATGGTAGTTCTGCTGAAAACAGCGTCAGTCCGGGTTTGTTTCATTCAAATCATGCAAATTAAAGTCCAAAACAAGAGGAAAAGCGTTAGAAAAAGTAGATATGACGGAGACGTATCAACTCCCCCAAGCTTAAACATTTGCTTGTCCTCAAGCAATTCAGTTGATAAACTGAAAGTGAAAAAGAAAAACTTTTACGAACTCTTTTGCTCTTTTTTACATAAACAAGCTTAAGTAGCACCCAGATTTTCAGCAAAGATTATGACTAACCTTGTCAACAATAACTCTTGAAAATTACATTAACTCGTATCAATGGCATAATCAACTAGCGAGCAATAATAAGATATCTCAAGTGCCAACACTTTGTCAAAACAATCATGATACAATATGACAACAATGGTATCTCGCTAGCCCTTTCTGAGACCTCAAAACATAAATGCAGAGCACCTCCAAAGTTCAAGCAACGACAAAGCATTGTAATTCATGGTAGAAAGATTCTAGTCATGATGCATTCAACATTAACTATACACAATGCATGAGGATGACAATAGTGCTCTCAAGTCTGGCGCTTATTTGAGAAGGTGATGACTCAACATAAAAGTAAATAGATAGTCCCTTCGCAGAGGGAAACAGGGATTTGCAGCGGTGCAGAGCTCGAAGCTTTAAAACAAAGATATATGAAATTTTGGGAAATGCACCCTTCCTATTTACTTCACGACCAAAAGTTATCAATATCTTCCATGCTAAATACATTAGTGGCGGTTCCCAAGAGATTAAAGTAAATGTTTACTCCCCCTCCACCAACAAACACACTCCACGGCTAGCCGAATCCATGGGCACCATCCATATCAACATCAGTCCTGGGGGAGTTTTGTTTAATTATTTATATTTTTTTGATTTTGGGACTGGGAATCCCTATTACCGCCCCTCTCGTGCAAGGACGAGTGAATAAACACTCGTCATGAGAATAACCCGCTTAGCATGGAAGATACTGACTACCCCCTGTCGCTGTATAAACAATCCAGGCACACAAAAATAGATGTTCATTTGAAGTTTTTAAGGTGGCACAAGCAAATTTACTTGGAACGGCAGGGTAATACTGCATATAGGTAGGTATGGTGGACTCATCTGGAATAACTTGGGTTTTAGGATTTTGATGCACAAGCAGCATTTCCGCTTAGTACAGGCGAATGCTAGCAAATAGATTGAGAAGCGGCCAACTAGAGAGTGAAAATAGTCATGAACATGCATTATGCATAATAAACATTGAATACTAGCATGAGTAGGATATGAGAACCACGAACATAAATATCATAGAGGCTATGCTGGTTTTGATTCAACTACATGCGTGAATATGTGCCAAGTCAAGCCACTCAAAACATTCGGAGGAGGATACCATATCATCATACCACATCACAATTGCTTTAATGCATGTTGACACCCAAGATAAATCATTATCTACTCCTAGCTACTTAAGCATGGCATGAGAAACTATAATCTCTAATTGTCATTGCAAACATTTTTGATCATAATAGGCTCAATCATGGATACTAGGTTAAACATATTTACAAAAACAGAACAAGTTGAGTTCGTACCCATTTCTCTCTACCACAGCCAGTTCATCAAATATCGTCATTATTGCCTTTCACTTGCACGACCAAATGATATGAAAATAATAATAGTGCAAGAGTGTCATGGACTAAGCTGGAATCTGCAAACATTTTATTCAAAAGGAAGAGACAAGGTAATATGGGCTCTTTGTCAGATCAACAATAATGCATATGAGAGCCACTCGACATTTTCATCGTGGTCTTCTCCTTGGTATGACTCAATAAAAAGAAAATAATTTCAGAGAAATGCACTGAAATGTTTTTGGAGTTTTAGTTTTTTCTTAAAGAAGGCAAATTAAAAGGAAGAAAAACAAAAATGAGAAAAACTATTTACACGAGAAAGCTCCCAACAAGCAAAAGAAGAATAGAGAAATATTTTTGGGGTTTCTTTTAAATACTACAAGTAATTAAACTAGAAAGAAAAACCAAAAAGAAGCAGGAAATATTTTTGGGTTTTCTCAAAGTTTTCAAACTCACAATAAGAAAGCGAGATAAACAAATCTAACATGGATACTACAATGAAAAAGTGTGAACACTGAAAACTGGAATGAAATGTGTGACCATGAATATAATGTCAGTGGAAACATGTACTCCCCTAAGCTTAGGCTTTTGGCCTAGCTTGGTAATTACTATCCGCGGTCTGCATAGTAGTGAGAGTGGTAGCTCACGGGGGCTCTTGGTGCAGCCTCCTCAGCCCGCCGAGCAGCCACAACCCGTGCGTTGTGTGCACGGGCCTCGCTCTCAAGAACATAATACCTTCCTTTCCTGTGATAATCAAAGAGAGCAGGCGCATGCAAAAAACGTGTGTACAACTAAAGCTTTATTGAACAACAGGTTATATGTATAATCAATGATCTCGCCCTTAAGGAACTTATGACGCTTCATGGCCTCAAAGTCTAAGTACTAAGTAGGTAAGATGGGGTCACTAGGCCAAAGTGATACACCAAGCTCCCTTGCTAAATGAGAAGCATAAATCCCACCATACAAATACCCACTAACAACATTGTGTTGCAATCTGCGTGCAACAATTGCTCCAAGGTTATAACATTTGATACCGGTGAGAGCTGTGTGTATGAGTCTCAAATCAGGAGCACATAGTGTACTACAGTCTTGTTTGCCTACGATGCATTTTCCATTAAATAGTGCAAAGTATTGAATTGATGGGAAATGAATACTTGTTATTCTACATTGTGTCACCCCTCTATTCTCGCCGTAGCAAAGACTAGTCAGAAATGACTCATACTCAGACCTTGGTGGTTCATCCAACGAACCCCAAAATGGAATTTTACACACACCACTAAACGCATCTAGAGGCATGGTGATCGAACGGTCATAAAGTTTAAACGAAACTCTAGACTCACGAGGATGAAATTTAAACTCTTTAGTAAACAATTCTATGAGACTGAGATGCTGGTTACACTTATCTTCAATATAGGGACCGAGCTCAGCATTGCGAACATATTGCTCAAATTCTTATTTAATACATGCCATCATCATGAAATCGTCGCATGACCATAAGCATGATTTGGTGGCAGCATCCCGTATTGAACTTGCACTTGGTTCAACATAAGATTGACGGGATGAGCCACTACTAGAAGATGCCTCCGAGGACCTCCGCATCGAAGAACTCCTTCCAAAGAAGTTCATCATATTTGCGTAGAATTTTCTGGAAAAAAGGGTCACAAAATTTTGTCAAGAAAACTTCACAAGATTGATAGCAACTACTCATAGGCATGCATAGAGGCTATATTGAGCATTCAAACTACTTAGAACTCTAAGAGTTCAACATGCAAGCTCATCTACAGCAGCACCAAGGGTAGCTAATTATTCAAAATATAATCCACTAAAGCAAAAACTAATTGGACCAATGGAGGAGTCACATACCAAGTAGCAATCCCCCAAAACAGTTTCGGAAACGGAGCTTCGAGCAAAGAGATCGAAATCCACGGGTTTGAGAGCAAGAACACGAGAGAGAGAGAGAGAGAGCAATGGTGATTTTTTTCTAGAGGTAGGTGATGACATGGGCTAAGGAGATAAGTGAGGGGGCCCCCGTGGGGGGCACAACCCACCAGGGCACGCTTAGGGCTGCCGGCGTGCCCAGGTGGGTTGTGCCCACCTGGTGCACCCCCTCTGATGTTATTTGCACTAAAAATTCAGAAATATTCAGAAAAAGCTGTAATAAATTTTCAGGACATTCTGAGAACTTCTATTTTTTGGGTCATTTTTTTATTGCACGGAAAATCCAGAAAGCGGGATAAACATGGCATTTTATTTTATTTAGCTAAGAAAAACAGAAAAACAAAAGTAAGGACAGAAGGTAGTGCCTACTAAATTCATCAACTTCATACCTCTCAAAAATGATCCATTAATAAGGTTGATCAAGTCTTATTAATAACCACCTTCGATTAGCATGAAACCGAAGAACTTTCGTAAAACACTAAGTTACCTCAACGTGGATATGCATGTCCCCAACAATAAGTACATCATATTTATTTTTGGCAGTAGGTAGAGGTAGTTGAAAACTTCCAATAGTGAGTGTCGGAGATTTTTCAATAACATTAATACCATTCACTTTGAATTGTTTCTTCGGAAAGTGCACCGTATGCTCACTACCATTGATATGAAAAGTGACATTGCTTTAAATGCAATCAATAAAAGCCCCTGCAGTTGTCAGATTTCGGGTTCCGGCAAAACCCTCAAGGTTCGAACACTGGAGTGCGCACGAAGATCTCCCCCTACCAAATCACGCCCTCGGCCTCACCGGGATCTCTAAGCTTAGCTCGACGAACTCGCAACACAAGAGACACAAGATTTATACTGGTTCGGGCCACCGTTGTGGTGTAATACCCTACTCCAGTGTGGTGTGGTGGATTGCCTCTCGGGCTGAGGATGAACGGTACAAGGGGAAGAACAGCCTCCTGAGGTGAGGTGTTCTTGTGCTTGGTGGGTGTGAGGATGAACTGAATGAGTTCGAGACGAGTTGCCTCCTTCTATGGTGGCTAGCCCTATTTATAGAGGCCCTGGTCCTCTTCCCAAATATTGAGCGGGAAGGGATGCCACAACGGCCAATTTGAAAGGGGACAGCTAGTACAAGCTATCCTGACAAAAGCAGTCTTCGCCTGCCAAAGGCTCTGGTGGTGACGTCGTCTTGGGCTCCACGATGACCTCCGTCTTGCCGTCCTGCTGGTCTTGGTCTTGTTGCACCGATATGGAAACCTTTGCTTGACGCCTCGGTACTCCTCGCCTGCGCTTGCCTCCTTAGCACCAAAGAGGAAGCAAGTACACTGTGCGCGCTGGTGCCCGCCTGGCACCCGCCTGGCCTTGGTCGTCATGGCTTGCGTCATTGGAACCTCGCGAGGTTTGCCTTGCCTTGATCTCTCCGCCCCTCGTGAGCCAGCCTGGTGAGGCCGCTCCCGAGGAGGTCTTGTGTCGTCCGCCTCGCGAGGCTTGGCCCCTCGCGAGGGTCCCGAATGCTTGTTGGTGAAGATGGGCCGTACGGGCCCGCTCGCAGAGCCACGCCGTGGGCCGTAGGGAGGCAAGTATGAGGACCCCCGTTCCCAGAACGCCGACAGTAGCCCCCGGGCCCAAGGCGCGCTCGGACTTGGCTTCGAGGCGAAGCCAAAGGGCAACTGCGGAGCGCCGCGGGCCCCAACAGCCTGCGGCCTTGGTCGACGCGTGGCGGTTGATTGGACATGGGCGTCTCCGCTTCCCCATGCTACCTCGGCAACTGCCCGACTTGACGAGTCCCTGCTGCATGCAAGGAAAAACCATCATTACCTGTGATCGTGGGGGGTGCTGGTTGGCCTTCTCCTGCTATAAATGATGAGGGGGCGGAGCCCCCGTCGCCCATCTCTTCCCATTCCGCTTGCTTCTCCCCCTTTGCTCCATTGCCAGTAGCGACACTAATGGCGCCGTCGAAGAGGTTCTCCGCCGCGGAGAAGGGGAAGGCCCGTCAGGAGGGGCCTGGCTCTCCGGTGCCCAAGCTGCCCGACTCTCCGATGCCCAAGCGTGGACGCGGCCGTCCCCGCAAGCACACCGTGACCCCCGCCGTGGCTCCCCGCAGCCGCGGTGGTGCCGCTTCGCGTGGTGGGGGTCACCCCGGTCGTGGCAGCCTTGTCGGTGAAGGGAGACGTGTCGTGGTCGTGCGGCCTTCCCGGCCACGCTTCCACTCGGCGGAGGTGTTGCTGGAGTTCGTCGTCTGGTCGGAGAACCCGGCCGGCAACTGGCTTCAGCTCCCGCGCTTCTTTGCTGACGAGCTTCCGGCCGCAGGTCAAGGCGGGCTCTGGCTGCAGGCGGACGGCTGCTGCAGCAGGGCTTCCTGGGTCACGGTTGAGGTCTCCGTCACGGGCAACATAGCCCTGGCCCGCGGCTGGCAGATGTTTGCCCGCGCGCGCGGCCTGGGCAGGCGGTGCACCCTCCATTTCAAGTACGACGGCGACGCGACCCTCTACGTGAGGGTGTTTGGGGAAGATGGTCACCGCGCCAGGTGCTGCCCCGAGGTCAACGATGGCGACGAGGTGCTCGGCCTTGGCGATGGTCGTGACGAGGATGAAGGCGAACCCGCCCTTGGTGCCGACCACGTCTCGTCCAGCTACAGCGGTTCTTCCTCCGGCAACAGCTCCAGCAGCGGTGGTTACGACCAACTGCCGCGCCCGCTTCGAAGGCGGCAGCGGGTCGTCTCGTCGCCGCGCCTCCGTGAAGCGCGAGGAGGGGTCTGGCTGAGCTCGGGACGGCGCCAAGAGCCCGCCCTTGCGGACCTCTGTGGGAGCACGCGCCGCTTTTGTTTCGTTCTTCCTTTCCTTCCTGTGTTAAGAAAGAAACCAGTATGGGGCCCCGGAGGGGCGTGCAACGAACTATGATTTCTCAGTTATTACGCTATGTTTATCGTTCCTGTGCTGTGTCGCAACGTCGTTGTTTTATGTAGAGATAACTTAGCTTGACATGCTCGGAGTAGTCTCCTCTTCACGAGGTGCTTGCTTCCTGGTGCCTGTCGAGGCCTCCTTGGCCTGGTAGGCGCTTAGGAACTGCAAAAAACTCGTTAGGAGGCTTATCGTTTACCCGAGCCTTGGTTGCAGGCGCCGTTGGCCTTGACCCAGCGCTTCGTATCCCCGAGGGGCACGGATTAGGAGAGGTGCGCTAGCTTGCGAGCTCGAACGAGGGTGCCATTATCGGTGATGATGCAGTTGGGGACCCCAAAACGGCTCACGAGACCCTTGATGAACTTGACCGCAGAGCCAGCTGGGATGGTGCGGACGGCTTCCACCTCCACCCACTTGGTGAACTTGTCGATGGCAACATAGAGGTATCGGTAGCCCCCAGGCGCTCGAGGGAACGGGCCCAGGATATCCAGTCCCCAGACTGTGAACGGCCACGAGAGTGGAATGGTCTGGAGGCCCTGAGCTGGCTGATGGATTTGCTTGGCGTGGAATTGGCAGGCCTTGCAGGACTTCACCAGCTCAGCTGTGTCGTTGAGCGCCGTAGGCCAGTAGAATCCACTGCGGAATGCCTTGCCGACGAGGGTTCGTGACGACGAGTGGTGCCCGCAGTCCCCGCCGTGTATGTCGGCTAGCAGCTCTTTCCCCTATTCCCTGGAGATGCAACACAGAGAAACGTCATTTGGTCGCTTCCTGTATAACTCACCATCCTGGATGCAGTATGCCGTGGCTTGCCGGGCCACACGCTCCGCGTCCTCCTCCTTCTCCGGCAGTGTCCCATGCTTCAGATATTCCTTGAATTCCTTGGTCCAGCATCCCTCCTGGGGCTCGAGTGCCAAGAGTAGACGCGCTCCTGAGGTCGGGCCACAGGCTGGGGCTCCCGTGGAGATGGCTGTGGGAGCTCCTCCCGAGGCTGCGCTGTCCTTGAAAGCGGTGCTATTGCCGATGGCTTGAAGAGCCGCTCCTCGAAGACGCCAGGCTCTTGGGGCTGTCGCTTGGATGCCCTTCTGGCGATGTCGTCGGCTTCCTTGTTGGTGCCACGGGGCACGTGCTGCAACTCCAGGCCCAGGAACTGCTTCTCCATCTTGCGCACCTCCGCGAGGTATGCCTCCATGTGTTCGTCCTTCGGCTCGTATACCTTGTTGGAGAAGTTGACGAGGAGCTGCGAGTCGCCCCTGATGGTCAGACGCTTGACCCCTAGGGCCGCCGTAGCCTTCAGGCCGGCAATGAGGCCTTCGTACTCTGCAATGTTGTTGGAGACCTTCTCGCCCTGCTGGAAGCAGAGCTGCACAGCATAGTAGAGCTTGTCCTGAGTGGGCGAGATGAGCACTGCTCCAGCCCCCGCGCCCTGGCGCACGAAGGCACCATCGAAATACATGATCCAGCCGTCGGGCGCCTCACTTCCCGGCGAGAGGGACCGATCCTCGCCTATTTCAAGCGCCGGGGCGTCCGTCCATTCTACCACGAAATTGGCGAGCACGGCTCCCTTGATGACCCTGGTGGTGCTGAACTCCAACTGGAATGCCTGCAGCTCGATGTTCCACTCGGCAACCCTCCCGGCAGAGTTGGGGCTCCTGAGCATCCTCTCCAATGGGTAGGCCGAGACGAACTTGATGGGGTGACCTTGAAAGTAATGCCGCAGCTTACGCGAGGCCACCAAGAGCGCGAGTAAGAGCTTCTGAGGCATGGGGTACCATGCCCTTGCATCCCGCAACACCGTGCTGACAAAATATACCGGGTGCCCGACGAGGGCGGGTGCACTGATGAGGCTTGCGCCTTCCGGAAGTTGGGGCGCCTCCTGAGGTGGTGGAGCCCCCAACGCCTGATCGCTTGTCAGGGTCCCTGCAGGCTCGGGGGCGTCGTCCTGCTGAGCTTGATCCTCTACTGCCGCAGCTGTGGCCTTTGCGGCGCCCTCCTGGTCTTGTATCGTCCCTGCTGGGGGCGGAGCTCGGCGTGATGCACCCTTGGCTTGGTGTTCTTCCCAAACCACCACTAGAGTCGCGCTGGCGGAGTAGGGAGTGGCGGCAAGGTAAAGCACTAGGGGCTCGAGAGGTCGTGGCGCCACCATCACTGGAGGGCTGGTCAGATATCTCTTGAGGTCTTGAAATGCTTGGTCGTCCTCCAGGGTCCACTCGAATGGGCCCTTCTTCTTCATCAGCTTGAAGAAGGGTAGGGCGCGCTCTCCCAGCTTGGAAATGAAGCGTCCCAATGCAGTCACCCGTCCAGCAAGCTTCTGCATTTCCTTGAGGGTTTGCGGTGGACTCATGTCTTCGATGGCCTTGACCTTCTCTGGGTTGGCCTCGATCCCCCTGGTGGAACACAAGGAAGCCCGGTAGCTTGTCGAAAGGGACGCCAAACACGCACTTCTCTGGGTTGAGTCGCAAGTCCACCTGGCGGAGGCTCGCAAAGGTTTCCTCCAGGTCCTAAATCAAAGTTCTCGCCTCCCAAGACTTCACCATGATGTCGTCGACGTAAGCTTCAACGTTTCTCCCGAGCTGCCAACCCAAGGCGATGTGCATCAGCCATTGGAAGGTTGCGCCTGCGTTGCACAGCCCAAACGGCATGCAAGTGTAGCAGTACACCCCACACGGGGTCAGGAAGGCTGTCTTCTCCACATCTTCTACCGCCATCTTGATCTGGTGATATCCTGAAAACGCATCCAGGAAGCACAACAAGTCACACTCGGCGGTGGAGTCGACGATCTGGTCAATGCATGGAAGCGGGAACGGATCTTGGGGGCAGGCCTTGTTGAGGTTGGTGAAGTTGACGCACATACGCTCCTTCCTACCTTTCTTTGGCACGACGACGGGGTTCGCCAGCCACTCGGGGTACCGAACCTCGCGAATGACACCCGCAGCCTCCAACTTGCGGGTCTCTTGGACGATGAAAGCTTGCTTCTCCGTGGACTGCCGCCTCGCCCTCTGCTTCACGGGGCGTACGTTGGGGCACACCTTTAGGTGGTGCTCTATCACCCCTCTTGGGACCCCTACCAGCTGATGGGGCTCCCAAGCGAACACTTCCCTGTTCGCGTGCAAGAACTTCACCAGCGCCTCCTCCTGATCAGGCTCGAGGTTGGCGCCTATGGTAAAGGTTGCCCCCGAGGACCTGTCCTCCTCGACCGGCACCTGCTTGGTTTCTGCCTCGTCTTGAGTGAACAACTGCTTCTTCTTGGTTGGTGCGGCTTCCTTGGCCTTGGAGGTGTCCGCGTCAGCGGGCTGCGCCGTCGCAGCGGTCTTGAGGGCAAGCTTGAGCGTTATCAGGGCTTCCTTGGTGTCCCCAACTACTGTGAGGACACCCTTGCTCCCGGGCATCTTCATGAGGTTGTAGGCCGGATGGGTCGCCGCCATGAACTGAGCTAGGGCCGGGTACCCGAGGATGGCGTTGTACGGGAGGCTGATGCGGGCGATGTCGAAGTCAACCAGCTCGGTGCGGTAGTTGTCGCGCGTGCCGAAGGTTACGGGGAGGCAGATCCGCCCCTAGGAGTGGGCGGAGCCTCCACCAACCCCTGAGAAAGGCTTGCTAGGGCGGAGCCGCTCGAGCGGTACATGAAGAAGGCTGAAGGCCTTGACGAAGAGCACGTTGAGGCTGGCACCACCGTCGATGAGCGTCTTGGTGACGGACACGTTGCAGATGATGGGCGTGCAAAGCATTGGGAGCACACCCGAGCCGATGGTGGAGACGGGATGATCCCCTGAGTCGAAGGTGAGGTCGGCCTCGGGCGCGGCCCAGCCCGGGGGAGCCCCCGGGCGCTTGGAAGTGGCGCCGATCGGGCGAAGGAATGGCTTGATGTGACGATCCGAGGGCGGTGCCTGCGAGCCGCCGAGGAGGGCCGCGACCGCGTGATGCGCCGGTGCCGCGTAGCGCGCAGCGAAGAGACCGCGCAGCTCCTCCCAAGATGGCACCGTGGATCCGGGAAGGTCGAGCAGCCAGGCGCGCGGTGCGCCAGTGAGGGACATGGGAAGCCAGTTGGCCATGACCTTGTCGTCGCCCCGGGCCTTAAGGACGGCTTCCTCGTACGCCAGCAGGAAAGCCGACGGGTCCGCTGCGCCGTCGTAGCGCGGCGGCATCTCCGGCTTGAACTTGGGTGGACACTGCACCTACCGCAAGGCAGGAGCAAGGGCTTGGAGCCCCCAGGAGTCACCGTGGGCGCCCGTAGATCCAGCTGGAAGAGCGGCGCCAGCCATGGAGAATGGGCGTGAAGATGGTGGAGCGTGAATCGACGGAAGGAAAACTCTGGCGCACCCCTACCTGGCGCGCCAAATGTCGGATTTCGGGTTCCGGCAAAACCCTCAAGGTTCGAACACTGGGGTGCGCACGAAGATCTCCCCCTACCAAATCACGCCCTCAGCCTCACCGGGATCTCTAAGCTTAGCTCGACGAACTCGCAACACAAGAGACACAAGATTTATACTGGTTCGGGCCACCGTTGTGGTGCAATACCCTACTCCAGTGTGGTGTGGTGGATTGCCTCTCGGGCTGAGGATGAACAGTACAAGGGGAAGAACAGCCTCCTGAGGTGAGGTGTTATTGTGCTTGGTGGGTGTGAGGATGAACTGAATGAGTTCGAGACGAGTTGCCTCCTACTATGGTGGCTAGCCCTATTTATAGAGGCCCTGGTCCTCTTCCCAAATATTGAGCGGGAAGGGATGCCACAACTGACAATTTGAAAAGGGATAGCTAGTACAAGCTATCCTGACAAAAGCAGTCTTCGCCTGCCAAAGGCTCTGGTGGTGACGCCGTCTTGGGCTCCACGATGAACTCCGTCTTGCCGTCCTGCTGGTCTTGGTCTAGTTGCACCGATTTGGAAACCTTTGCTTGATGCCTCGGTACTCCTCGCCTGCGCTTGCCTCCTTAGCACCAAAGAGGAAGCAAGGACACTGTGCGTGCTGGCGCCCTCCTGGCCTTGGTCTTCATGGCTTGCGTCATTGGAACCTCGCGAGGTTTGCCTTGCCTTGATCTCTCCACCCCTCGCGAGCCAGCCTGGTGATGAAAGTGCAACTATCCCTGGGTGGTTTTGGTAATTCCTAACAACATATAGCTCATTGAGCTAATGCTATTCCAAGATAAACATTTCAGGAAAGCTCAATGATTGGCATGGCATGGATTAGAAAGTGGACCCTTCAAAATGCTAAGGACAAAGGATTGGCTCAAGCTCAAAGCACAAGACTCTACATTTTCTATTTTAGTGATCCAAGATCACACTGAGTCTATAGGAAAAGCCAATACTATTAAGAAGGGATGAGGCATTGCTTAATGAGGATCTTGCTCAAAATGCTTAGTGATATGCTCCAAAACCCTCCACTACTTTCTCATATCCACATATGTCCTAAACCAAAAAGTCCAACTCGGCCCCACCGAAATTTCATATCCGGAGCCACCGAGTTCAGTTGTCATAGCCACTGCCAGACCTAATCAATTCGGTCTCACCGATAGGGATCTCGGTCCCACCAAGATGGGGTTGTAATCTCTCTGTTTCCTTTTCGTAACGTTTCGGTCCAACCGAAATAAGCGAATCGATCCCACCGAGATTGCAATGTAAACTCTCTGTTTCCCTTTCGTAATGTTTCGATCCAACCGAGATGAGCGAATCGGTCCCACCGAGTTTGCCTGACCAACTCTCTGTTTGACTATTACCAAAATCGATCTCACCGAGTTTGTGTAATCGGTCTCACCGAGATTACGTTATGCCCTAACCCTAATGACATCAGTCCCACCGAGTTGATCCAGTCGGTCCCACCAAGAATCCTAACGTTCACATTTTGAACTAAATCGGTCCGACCGAGTTTCATGATTCGGTCCCACCGAGTTTGGTGATTTGTGTGTAACAGTTAGATTTTGTGTGGAGGCTATATATACCCCTCCACCCACTCTTCATTCATGGAGAGAGCCATCAGAACATGCCTACACTTCCAACACATATTTTCTGAGAGAGAACCACCTACACTTGTGTTGAGGTCAAGATATTCCATTCCAACCACATAAATCTTGATCTCTAGCCTTCCCAAGTTGCTTTCCACTCAAATCTTCTTTCTACCGAATCCAACCCTATGAGAGAGAGTTGAGTGTTGGGGAGACTATCATTTGAAGCACAAGAGCAAGGAGTTCATCATCAACACACCATTTGTTACTTCTTGGAGGGTGGTGTCTCCTAGATTGGCTAGGTGTCACTTGGGAGCCTCCGTCAAGATTGTGGAGTTGAACCAAGGAGTTTGTAAGGGCAAGGAGATCGCCTACTTCATGAAGATCTACCCGAGTGAGGCAAGTCCTTCGTGGGCGATGGCCATGGTGGGATAGACAAGGTTGCTTCTTCATGGACCCTTCTTGGGTGGAGCCCTCCGTGGACTCGCGCAACTGTTACCCTTCGTGGGTTGAAGTCTCCATCAACGTGGATGTACGATAGCACCACCTATCGGAACCACGGATAAAAATATCCGTGTCAACATTGCGTTTGCTCCTTCAAACTCATCCCTTTACCTTCATATGCAATTGTTTTACATTCCGCTGCTATACTCTTAGAATTGCATGTGTAGGTTGATTGCTTGACTTGTACTAAGTTGCTAAAATCTGCCAAGAACTAAAATTGGGAAAAGGCTAGATTTTTATTTGGTCAAGTAGTCTAATCACCCCCCCTCTAGACATACTTCCGATCCTACAAGTGGTATCAGAGCTTTGGTCTCCATTTGCTTTGATTTCCATAGCTTTTGGTGGTCATAGCCTTGGTTTCACAACCTAGGAGAGTATGGTGTCTAGCCAGGGAAATTACCACCGTAGAGGTCCTTATTTTGATGGTACTAATTTTGCTAGTTGGAAGCATAAGATGAAAATGCATATTCTTGGACAAAACCCCGCCGTTTGGGCTATTGTGTGTATTGGCTTGCAAGGTGAATTCTTTGATGGGAGAGAACCGAACCGTGAAGCTACTGCGGAAGAGTTGAAGATGCTACAATACAATGCTCAAGCTTGTGATATTCTCTTCAATGGATTGTGCCCCGAAGAATTCAACAAAATCAGCCGTCTTGAGAATGCAAAGGAAATTTGGGGTACTTTGATTGATATGCATGAAGGTACCGACTCCGTCAAGCAATCCAAATTGGATGTGCTTCAAAGTCAACTTGACAAGTTCAAAATGAAGGATGGTGAAGGCGTCGCTGAAATGTACTCTAGGCTTGCTCTCATCACAAATGAGATTGCCGGCTTAGGAAGTGAAGAGATGACCGACAGATTCATCATCAAGAAGATCCTAAGAGCCTTGGATGGAAAATATGATACCGTGTGCACATTTATCCAAATGATGCCCAATTACAAAGATCTCAAGCCAACGGAAGTCATTGGAAGAATTATTGCTCATGAGATGTCACTCAAGGATAAGGAAGAGCTTCACAACAAGTCAAGTGGTGCTTACAAAGCCTCGTGTGATGCTCCCACATCATCAAGTGATAAGCAAACCTTGAATGAAGAATTGAGCTTAATGGTGAAGAACTTCAACAAGTTCTACAAGTGTAGAAGCAAAGAAAGAAGCTCCAAGTCAAGGTCCTACAATGAAAAAAGATCTTCTAGTCGTGAGCGAAATTGCTACAATTGTGGAAGACCCGGACACTACTCCAATGAGTGTACGGCCCCCTACAAAAGAAAAGAAGATTCTCCCAAAATAAGAAGTAGAAGAGAAGAATCACAACCAAGAGAAAGGAGGAGTAGAGATGATCGTTATGAACGAAGACCCTCTCGGAGAAGCAAGGATTCGAAAAGAAAGGAAAAGTCATCAAGGAGCTACACAAAAAGAAGACATAAATCTCATGTTGGTGAATGGGTATCCCGCTCCGACTCTGACAATCACTCCGAAAGAAGTTATCACTCCGACTCCGAATATACTCAAGATGAAGGTGTTGCCAGTCTAGCACTTGTGTCAACCAACTCCTACGACATATTTGACTCACCAAATGAAGGAATTGGAAGATGCTTCATGGCCAAAGGTCCAAAGGTAACACATCCCGAGTATGTTGATTTCAATAGTGATGAAGATGATTTGCTAGGTGATGATGATTTACTTGTTGACAACTCTAGTGATGAAAACTATGATGAAACATCAATTAATCATGCTAATCAAGATAAAACGAATGATGATGATAAGAAGAAGATTGAGCGTCTAACTCAAGAACTAAACACTCTTAAGTTAGCTCATGAAACTACCTTGGAAAATCATCGAGAACTTTTAAAGACTCATGATAAGCTACGCTTTGAAAAGCTCAACCTTGAGCAAGAGCATGAGTTTTTAAAGGCAATCAATGATGATCTTCGCAAGAAAAGTTCTTCTTACATTGCCAAGCGTTTACTCTTGTCTACTTACATGCCATAAGTTAAATCTAGTAACAAGAACAAGAAAGATTCTTCATCTAGTAGTAACAACAATCATGCTAAATCCAATGTTGATGCTCCTAGTAGTTCTCTTGATTCCACTAATGATTCTTTTAGCCAAGTTACACTTGAGCAAGAAAATTGCTTATTGAAGGGAATCATAGATAAAGGTGTTTACAAGAGTCTTGCCGGAAGTAAGCAATTTGAGGAAACTGTGCGCAAGCAAGGAAGACACCGGAAGAATCAAGGTGTTGGTTTTGAACGAAAGTTCAATGCCAATGGAGTTGAGTGGGAAGAAGATCAATACCCCAAGACGAAGTTTGTTCCTCAACAAGAGAAGTATGATCCCACTTCTTTCAAAGGAACACAAGCTCAAGATGATCTTCCACCACAAGACCACAAGCAAAAAGGCAAGGACAAGCTTCAAGAGGAAATTGATGCATTTGAAGAAGCACCTAAGGCTTTGGTCAAGTGGGTTCCCAAGATTACTTCAAGTTCTACTTCATCAAGCACAACTACGATTCCAAGGATTCCCATCAAGATGATGTGGATCCCGAAGAAGAAGAACTAGAGAGTTCCTGAGGGTGACTCCGCCAACATACTTCACTCTTATCATTTTGGCGAGAACAAGTGCAAACAACTTCCATATATTGCACTAGTTCAAGGAGTCACAAACCCTCTTGTTGGTAAGACAGGGGACAAGGTAACCTAATGCTTTCATGGACATCATCTTGTGTGTGCATCAGTCTATGTCTATGGATATCCTTGTTTGTTCCTTGTGGGACTAACCCGTGTAGGTATTGAAAGTGCAACTCATTCCAAAGGATTGCTCCGAATGATCTACATCAACATTGAGCATCTACATCTTCAACACCTACATGAAGTCATCATCGACAAAACCCAAGGTTAGTTCATCCCTTTTAGGGGGGATATCACATCTTGGGGGAGCTTTACTCAAATCAATGAGCTAAAGCAACTCTAATGGTGTGATCACAACAATGCTTTATGTAAAAGTGGTAACCCCACTTGTGCTTAAACGATGAGTATGACCTATGATCAAGTGTTCTCATTTGACTCCTAAGTCAATATACTCATATATAGATGACCTAGTCATCGCCAATTGCTTGATAGATGCTAGAATGTTTGTGCATGCTTTGTCACATATTTCATTTGCCATTTTATTGTGTGAGCATGTTGGTTGCATATTTTACTCATTCGAGGACATCCATTTGTTGCTTTGATTGTTTGGCTTTTTCTCTTTTTGCCAAATGGATGGACAAGAATGCCTAAGAACACCCTCTGGCTATCTATGCTTTTCTCGTCTCAAACTCTATTCATGCTACATCACAAAGTTTGACCAAGTCAGATTCGAACCACTCTGTGTGAGGAGCACTCAGAGATCCCGATTCGTCATAGACTTAAAACCTCCAAAACCTCTTTGTGCATCTCGGTCTGACCGATTCATCCTTTTCGGTCCTACCGAGTCAACAAGTTGATCTAGGGTTTTCAATCTCGGTGCAACCGATTAGAACTTTTCGATCACATCGAGTTGCAGTAACTGCTTGCAGTTTTGCATCTCGGTGCCACCGAGTCGTTCCACTCGGTCACACCGACAGGGTTAGGTTATATATACCGTCGGGTCAAATTTTGGAAATTTCTCCGAACCCCTTCGCCCGCGCGTAGCCTACTCTGCCTCCTCTGGTCTCCGGATCATCCTCCCGTCGCCAGCGACCTCCCGCCGCTGGTCTCCACCGCCGTCAACGGAAATCTCCACCGCCGTTGCCGCCGTAGCAAGTTCGTCGCCGAATTAGGGTACGAACTTGATCATTGTGCTAATCCTTAACTCCGATTCTTAGCACATTGCTTTGCCATGATTCTTGCCATGATTGAAATCATCCTGTAGATTAGTTTTGATTTGAAAATTTAGAGTTAGGTCTCCGCCGAACTCATCTCGGACCGACCGAGTTGTAGAAATCGGTCTCACCGATTTTGGCTTAGGCTAGAGCACACGCATTTTCGGTCCGACCGAAAATTGCAAATCGGTGTGACCGAGTTCGATTCTTTGTGAAACCCTAGCAGTCTCGGTACCACCGAACTGTGACTCGGTCTGACCGAGTTCACTAGTTTAGGTTCCAAAAGCTGCTTCGGTATCACCGAGTTTACAAATCAGTAGATCCGAAATGCTTTCTGTGAAGAACTAAAACTAAGTTTTTAAGTCATCCTTTTTGCAAAAACTCCTGTACTTTGTGATCCTCATCTACACTACCTCATCTATAACCTATTCACAGGGTATGCTGATAGTTTGCTTGCAAGATGTCTGACCAAAGTGACAGCCAGAACAAGTCAGAGGAACAGGTTCAGTTAAGTGCGGGCACTAGTCCCTCTAGCAGCTATGATGAAGGCAGCAGGAGCACTCCCAGCAATCTGCCAAAGGCTGCTACCAGGACAAGGAACAAGAGGACTTCTGACTCTGAAGATGAAGATTATGTGGCTGTTGAAGATGAAGTCACTTCAAAGAAGAAAGTGCTGAAGAAAGAGTATGGCTCAGCTGTTGCAACTAAGCCAGGTCTGAAAACAAAGATGCCAGCAAGAAGACAGCCCATGTCTAAGCCAAGAAAAGTTGCCACAGGAGAAACAATGGAGTTCACTCTTGAACCCAAGGAAACTGGAGATGGCAAGAAGAGAAAAGAAAGGGCCAAGAAGACCATTGCCAGAGTTATTGGCAAACCATCAATGATGAGAGATTCTGAAGAAGAGGAAGAGGAAGAGGATGCTGCACCAGCACCCAAAGCTCAAAAGCTCATGGGAGATGCAATCAGATCAGGGGCTGCTCCATCTAAGCCCAAAGCTGCTCCCAAGGCTGCTGCTCCAGCTCCAAAACCAAAACCCAAGAGGAGCACCAGGAACATCCCTGCTGAGGAGAAAAACAAGGCCCCAGTGCCTCAAGCTGCTGAATAAGAAGAAGATGATTCTGTTGTTTTGAGAAAGCTGAAGCCTAAGATCCCTGATCACAATGATGCACACCCAGTTGCAGAGAACATGAAAATCAGGAAGGATTCAGGATATAGACTATGGAGAGAGTCTGATCCATATGCTACCAGGAGAAGGACTGTTGTGGACTACAGATTCCACACTAAGGAACAGCAGGACTTCTATGAGACAATTCTGCTTGACAAGAAGCCCATAGTGTGTGAAATGAGATGGGTTGACTCGGAGTTCATCAAGGAGAATGAGGATCACTTCCCTGGTGTATATGATAGCTTCAAGGCATGTGGAGTTGATAAGTTTGTAGCCCAGAAGTTCACCAAGTGGAATGATGAGCTCATTATGCAATTTTACTCCACTGCCCACTTCTATCCAGATGGAAGGATTGTGTGGATGTATGAGGGTACTAGGTACCAGTCTACAGTTGAAGAATGGGCTCAATTGATCAATGCTCCTGAAGGACATGAGGATGACTTGGATATCTATGCAAAGAAGAAGAAAGACCACAACTCTATGGCCAACATGTATAAAGAGATCCCAGATGCTACTTTGGATACACATAAGTTTGGATCTGTCCATTACCTATTGTCTGGTCTGCCAACAATCAATTGGATTCTAAGGCACACACTGCTACCCAAGTCAGGTGATCACAACATGATCAGAGGACATGCTATCAACTTGCCGCACATATTTGATGTCCCACAGAAGTTCAAGGTTATGAGCCTGATTGTGGAAACAATCAAGAGGACTGCAGCTGATCAGAAGAGAAGTTGTGGATATGCCCCACACATCCAAGAGCTCATCAACTCAAAGATGGGTAAAGGCAAGTACATTTTGGATAAGGAGCACCTGCCCATCTACCCTGAATTTGAGGACAACACAGTTGTCATGACTGAGAATGAACCATCATCTGTGCAAGCACAAGAAAAGAGAGAAGGCTAAGGCTGAGAAGGCTAAGGCTGAGAAGGCTGCAAAGATGCCAACTGTGGAAGAGGCATCTCAGGTATTCTTGAAGAGCAAGCAAGACCAGCTTGGATATCTGATCCAATCCACTCTGAGGATTGAGCAGGGCTTGGCCACCCTGACCAAGAACCAGGAGAGCTTGGAAAGGATTATTAACACAAAATTCTATGACCTTGATGTCAAGGTAACTGAAATCCAAACTGCAGTTGAGCAACTTCAGGAGGAAGCAGAGGAGAAGAAGGGCAAGTCTACCACAGATGTATTTGCTAGAGTGCCCAGAGGACAGAGATCTACTGCAGTGCCAGTGACAGACACTAGAGCTACAGCATCAGCACCAGCAGCTACAGCTCCAGTTCCAACTCCAGCAGCTACTCCACCAGCTCCAGCTACTTCATCAGAAGCCTTCGTCCTTGGAGTTCTCTCAACACCACCTCCCGAAGATCAAGCCTGAGAGTCGTTTAGCACTATGCATTTTCAAACTTTTTGGTAACTTGTTGCCAAAGGGGGGGAAAATGTATAGATCATAGGCTTCGAGAGAGAGTGTGTTGGTTTTTTATCTCTCTTTGCACTTATTTGGTTTGGTTTGAAACTTTATTGCGTGCTTGTGTGATACTACTTTGTGTCCTTATGAGATACTTGTTTGATCATGTGTTTGATCATATGCTACCCTTAATGCTTGTTGGATAATGCTATCTTTCATATCCTATTATGATCATTCACTTTGCTTGGTGATGAGTGCATGTTTTTAATCTCTATCATTTTGAGCGCCCCACCAAGATGTATGTGACATGGAAGAGTAACCCATGATCCTAATCGATTGTGCATTTGCATTCAAAAGCAAATCTTAAATAATGCACAAATTTAGGGGGAGCTCTTGCTTATCACATACTTCTCAAAGCGACGATGTTTTTCAATACTATTTATCATTTGTCGAAGCTTTGATCTATATGTTGTCATCAATTGCAAAAAAGGGGGAGATTGAAAGTACAACTATCCCTGGGTGGTTTTGGTAATTCCTAACAACATATAGCTCATTGAGCTAATGCTATTCCAAGATAAACATTTCAGGAAAGCTCAATGATTGGCATGGCATGGATTAGCAAGTGGACCCTTCAAAATGCTAAGGACAAAGGATTGGCTCAAGCTCAAAGCACAAGACTCTACATTTTCTATTTTAGTGATCCAAGATCACATTGAGTCTATAGGAAAAGCCAATACTATTAAGAAGGGATGAGGTGTTGCTTAATGAGGATCTTGCTCAAAATTCTTAGTGCTATGCTCCAAAACCCTCCACTACTTTCTCATATCCACATATGTCCTAAACCAAAAAGTCCAACTCGGCCCCACCGAAATTTCATATCCGGAGCCACCGAGTTCAGTTGTCATAGCCACTGCCAGAAACCCTAATCAATTCGGTCTCATCGATAGGGATCTCGGTCCCACCGAGATGGGGTTGTAATCTCTCTGTTTCCTTTTCGTAACATTTCGGTCCAACCGAAATGAGCGAATCGGTCCAACCGAGATTGCAATGTAAACTCTCTGTTTCCCTTTCGTAATGTTTCGGTCCAACCGAGATGAGCGAATCGGTCCCACCGAGTTTGCCTGACCAACTCTCTGTTTGACTATTACCAAAATCGGTCTCACCGAGTTTGTGTAATCGGTCTCACCGAGATTACGTTATGCCCTAACCCTAATGACATTGGTCCCACCGAGTTGATCCAGTCGGTCCCACCGAGAATCCTAACATTCACATTTTGAACTAAATCGGTCCGACCGAGTTTCATGATTCGGTCCCACCGAGTTTGGTGATTTGTGTGTAACGGTTAGATTTTGTGTGGAGGCTATATATACCCCCTCCACCCACTCTTCATTCGTGGAGAGAGACATCAGAACATGCCTACACTTCCAACACATATTTTCTAAGAGAGAACCACCTACACTTGTGTTGAGGTCAAGATATTCCATTCCAACCACATAAATCTTGATCTCTAGCCTTCCCCAAGTTGCTTTCCACTCAAATCTTCTTTCTACCAAATCCAATCCTATGAGAGAGAGTTGAGTGTTGGGGAGACTATCATTTGAAGCACAAGAGCAAGGAGTTCATCATCAACACACCATTTGTTACTTCTTGGAGAGTGGTGTCTCCTAGATTGGCTAGGTGTCACTTGGGAGCCTCCATCAAGATTGTGGAGTTGAACCAAGGAGTTTGTAAGGGCAAGGAGATCGCCTACTTCGTGAAGATCTACCCGAGTGAGGCAAGTCCTTCGTGGGCGACGGCCATGGTGGGATAGACAAGGTTGCTTCTTCGTGGACCCTTCGTGGGTGGAGCCCTCCGTGGACTCGCGCAACCGTTACCCTTCGTGGGTTGAAGTCTCCATCAATGTGGATGTACGATAGCACCACCTATCGGAACCACGGATAAAAATCTCCGTGTCAACATTGTGTTTGCTCCTTCAAACTCATCCCTTTACCTTCATATGCAATTGTTTTACATTCCGCTGCTATACTCTTAGAATTGCATGTGTAGGTTGATTGCTTGACTTGTACTAAGTTGCTAAAATCTGCCAAGAACTAAAATTGGGAAAAGGCTAGATTTTTATTTGGTCAAGTAGTCTAATCACCCCCCTCCCTCTAGACATACTTCCGATCCTACAGGTGGGACCGCTCCCGAGGAGGTCTTGTGTCGTCCGCCTCGTGAGGCTTGGCCCCTCGCGAGGGTCCCGAATGCTTGTTGGTGAAGATGGGATGTACGGGCCCGCTCGCAGAGCCACGCCGTGGGCCGCAGGCAGGCAAGTCTGGGGACCCCTGTTCCCAGAACGCCAACAGCAGTATTTAAAAAGGTTCTACTAAGGATAATCGACATGTTGTCGTCCTCGGGCATCTCAAGTATAACAAAGTCAGTTAAGATGGTAATATTTGCAATGACAACGGGCACATCCTCACAAATACCGATAGGTATGACAGTTGATTTATCAGCCATTTGCAAAGATATTTCAGTAGGTGTGAGTTTATTCAAGTCAAGTATTTTGTATAAAGATAAAGGCACATCACTAACACCAACTCCTAAATCACACAAAGTAGTTTTAACATAGTTTTTTTATTGGAGCAAGGTATAGCTGGTATTCGCGGATCTCCAAGGTTTTTAGGTACTCCATCCTTAAAAGAATAATTAGCAAGCATGGTGGAGATTTCAGCTTCCGGTAATTTTCTCTTATTAGTGATGATGTCTTTCATATACTTTGCATAAGGGGCCATCTTTAAAATATCAGTCAAGCGGGTGCGCAAAAAGACTAGCCTAAGCATTTCAGCAAAGCATTCAAATTCTTCATCATCTTTCTTCTTAGTTGATTTGGGTGGAAAGGGCATGAGTTTTTGAATCCATGGTTCTCTTTCTTTACCATGTTTTCTAGCCACAAAGTCTCTTTTATCATACCTTTTATTTTTAGGTTGTGGGTTATCAAGATCAACAACAGGTTCTATCTCAACATCATTATCTGGTTCTTTATCATTGTTTGGTTGAGTGTCTTCATGAACATCATCATTATCTTTTTCATGATCACTAGGTGAATGTTCATTACCAGATTGAGTTTCAGCATCTGAGATAGAAACATCATTATTATCTTCAGGAGATTTTTCTACTTCAGATTCACTAGAGGTATGCAAAGTCCTATCATTTTTCTTTTTCTTTTTAGAAGGACTAGGTGCATCAGTGTCAATTCTCTGAGAGTCTTGTTCAATTCTTTTAGGGTGTCCCTTAGGATAAAGTGGTTCCTAAGTCATTTTACCTCATCTAGTCATTACTCTAACAACATGATCATTTATATTATTGTTCATTTCATCAAGCAATTCTCATTGAGATTTAACAACTTGTTCTAACTGAGTATGAACTATAGAGGCATGTTTTCCTACACCTCTAACATCATTAGATATTCTAAACAACAAGTCACTCAAGCGAGCAATCATATCAGAGTTGTATTTCAATTGTTTCATAACATTTTTATTAAAGTGATCTTGTTTTCTAATATAGTTATCGAACTCATAAAGGCACTGACTAGGATGCAGATTATAAGGATTATCCTTTTCATCAAATTTCATTAAAGAGTTTACCTCTACCACGTTGGGTGGTGGTGTATCAAGTCCATTGATCTCTTCAATGGGAGGTAAATTTTTGACATCTTCAGCTCTAATACCTTTTTCCTTCATACTATCTTCAGGACTGAGATATAAGATACCTCTCTTCTTCGGAGTGGGTTTAGGAGGTGGTTCAGGAAGAGTCCAGTCATCATAAATTTTCAATATGTTATTCAATAATTCCTCAACTTGATCAACAGTTTGTTCCCTAAAAACACAACTATCTAGGAAAGGCCCTAGAAGCATTGGTTAGTCCATTATAGAAGATATCAAGTATTTCATTTTTCTTAAGAGGATGATCGGGCAAAGCATTAAGCAGTTGGAGAAGCCTTCCCCAAGCTTGTGGGAGACTCTCTTCTTCAATTTGCACAAAGTTCAATATTTTCTGTAAGGCAGCTTGTTTCTTATGAGCAGGAAAATATTTTTCAGAGAAGTAGTAAATCATATCCTGGGGACTACGCACACAACCAGGAGCAAGAGTACTGTACCATATCTTAGCATCACCCTTTAATGAGAACGGAAATAATTTGAGGATATAATAAAGCGAATCTTCTCATCATGAGCAAATAGGGTAGCTATATCATTTAATTTGGTAAGGTGTGCCACAACAGTTTCAGTTTTATAGCCATGGAAAGGATCGGATTCAACCAAAGTAATTAACTCTGGGTCGACAGAGAATTCATAATCCTTATCATCAACAAAGATAGGTGAAGTGGCAAACTTAGGATCACATTTCATTGTAGCATTCAAAGATTTTTTTTCCTTCAGTTTGCATAATAATTTCTTAAGATCATCCCTATCATTGAAAGAAAGAAAGTCTCTAGCTGTCTCCCTCATCCATAACATAACCTTCAGATATCTTAGGCATTTCGTATCAAGGAGGGCTAGGTCTAATAGGTGTTTCAAGATTTTCTGTTTCTATGATCTCATCAATTTCAGTAATTTTATTCTCTTTAGCTCTAGCAATTTGTTCATCAAGAAAATCACCTAGTGGCACACCATCATCAAGCAAGGTACTAGCATCATCATGAGTAGCATTCATAGAAGTAGCATCATCAATAACTTGTGACATATTAGGATTAATAGTATGTGGTGGTGTTGCAAGTCTACTCAAAACAGAAGGTGAATCAAGTGCATAGTGTGATGGCAGTTCCTTGCCTCCCCTCGTCCTAGAGGGAACGATCTTGGTGTTTGTATCCTTCAGATTCTTCATAATGATAAATAGATAATAATCCCACGTGACTCAACAAATAGATAATAAGCTCAGGGTCACTCCTTGGGGAAAAGGCAAGGAAACCTTCGCTACCCAAACAGGATATCACAGGGCATCATTGGCCTTCTTGACCAAGACAGGATTGGCAAGCCATACATAGTGATCTTATCGACTTCGTGATGATGGCTTCATGCCGGTCCTTCGGCATCTTCCAAGTCTTTTACTTGATGGGGCTTAGCCCGACTTCAAGGTGAGGTGGTGCTCCATCACGACTCGTTGGACACCCACATATCAACCGGTGTCCATGCAAAGATGTCGACATTCTTTCAAAACAGTGGTATTAGGGCAACCTCGAGTTTGGTCAGATCTTTGTCGATCATGGATCTTCTTCCGCAAAAGATCCAGGTGCTCTTGAGATCAGCTTCTGGGCGGGACATTGGGGCATAACTGTTCAAAGCTCCCCATCGAGCTTCGCCTCGACAAAGACGAGGCAGATGCTTGATATGTCTCCAACATATCTATAATTTATGAAGTATTCATGCTATTATATTATCTGTTTTGGATGTTTATGGGCTTTACTAAACACTTTTATATTATTTTGGGACTAACCTATTAACCAGAGGCCTAGCCCAAATTGTTGTTTTCTTGCCTATTTCAGTGTTTCCAAGAAAAGAAATATCAAACAGAGTCCAAACGGAATGAAACCTTCGAGAGAGTTATTTTTGGAACGGAAGCAATCCAGGAGACTTGGAGTAGAAGTCAGGGAAGCTTCAAGGAAGCCACAAGGCAGGGAGGCGCGCCCTACCCCCTGGGTGCGCCCCCCACTCTCGTGGCTCCCCTGACCGACTTCTTTCGCCTATATATGTCCATATACCCTAAAAACATCGGGGGACAGAATAGATCAGGAGTTCCGCCGCCGCAAGCCTCTGTAGCCACCGAAAACCAATCTAGACCCGTTCCGGCACCCTGCCGGAGGGGGGATCCCTCACCGGTGGCCATCTTCATCATCCCGGCGCTCTCCATGACGAGGAGGGAGTAGTTCATCCTCGGGGCTGAGGGTATGTACCAGTAGCTATGTGTTTGATCTCTCTCTCTCTCTCGTGTTCTTGAGATGGTACGATCTTGATGTACCGCGAGCTTTGCTATTATAGTTGGATCTTATGATGTTTCTTCTCCCCCTCTACTCTCTTGTAATGGATTGAGTTTTCCCTGTGAAGTTATCTTATCGGATTGAGTCTTTAAGGATTTGAGAACACTTGATGTATGTCTTGCATGTGCGTATCTGTGGTGACAATGGGATATCACGTGATTCACTTGATGTATGTTTTGGTGATCAACTTGCGGGTTCCGTGACCTCATGAACTTATGCATAGGGGTTGGCACACGTTTTCGTCTTGACTCTCCGGTAGAAACTTTGGGGCACTCTTGAAGTTCTATGTGTTGGTTGAATAGATGAATCTGAGATTATGTGATGCATATCGTATAATCATACCCACGGATACTCGAGGTGACATTGGAGTATCTAGGTGACATTAGGGTTTTGGTTGATTTGTGTCTTAAGGTGTTATTCTAGTACGAACTCTATGATAGATCGAACGGAAAGAATAGCTGCATGTTATTTTACTACGGACTCTTGAATAGATCGATCAGAAAGGATAACTTTGAGGTGGTTTCGTACCCTACAATAATCTCTTCGGTTGTTCTCCGCTATTAGTGACTTTGAAGTGACTCTTTGTTGCATGTTGAGGGATTGTTATATGATCTAATTATGTTATTATTGTTGAGAGAACTTGCACCAGTGAAAGTATGAACCCTAGGCCTTGTTTCAACGCATTGCAATACCGTTTACGCTCACTTTTATCATTAGTTACCTTGCTGTTTTTATATTTTTAGATTACAAAAACCTATATCTACCATCCATATTGCACTTGTATCATCATCTCTTCGCCGAACTAGTGCACCTATACAATTTACCATTGTATTGGGTGTGTTGGGGACACAAGAGACTCTTTGTTATTTGGTTGCAGGGTTGTTTGAGAGAGACCATCTTCATTCTACGCCTCCCACAGATTGATAAACCTTAGGTCATCCACTTGAGGGAAATTTGCTACTGTCCTACAAACCTCTGCACTTGGAGGCCCAACAACGTCTACAAGAAGAAGGTTGTGTAGTAGACATCAAGCAGTTTCTGGCGTCGTTGCCGGGGAGGTTAGTGCTTGAAGGTATATCTTTAGATCTTTCAATCGAATCTTTTAGTTTCTTGTTTTATCACTAGTTTAATTTATAAAATAAAACTACAAAAAATGGAATTGAGGGTGCCTCATATGCTTCATCTTTTTAATATCTTTCATGAGAATAAGGATTCCGATAATTGTGCTCAATTGCTAGAGGAAGAATGCATTAGAATGTTTGGCACTAAATCTCTGAATGATGAGCATGATTACAATGTTGTTAGTATGAACTCTTTGAATATCCATAGTACTAATGATGATTGCACTAGTCATGATGAAAATGTCTCTTATAAGCATGTCAATTTCTGTGGAGTGCATAGAGCTTGCAAGTACACACCAAACAGGGAAAATAGATTTTGCAAGAGGCATAAGTATTTGGAAACTAAATGGTTGCAAGAAAGGCTATATGTTTGTGCTGAGAATTTAAACTTTCTTTGCCATCCTTGTGAACTTTGCAATGAACATGATCATTTCAATACCCAATGCAAATTGTTTCATGATCGAATCATGTCCAAAAATTGTGATGACTTGATTTCCCTTGCACATCATAATGAACTTAGTTTGCTTTTGGGTTATGAAGAAATGAAACGTATAACTAAGGATCTTCCAGAATTTGTCCTTGATAAAGTTCTTGATTTTGATCTAGAAGAAATTTTTATGTATTGTGCGGTGAATTGCATTGAAAATCCTTATATTGCCAATTACATAAAGAAAAGAAAAAAAAAGAGGATGAAGAGAATACTAATGAAAGGGAAGAGGCTTCCCAATATCCTCCTATTATTTCTTATGATGAATCAGGTAACGAGGAGGAGCCTTCTATTCAACCAATCTCATTAATAAGGAGCTCACAAAAGAGGGTTAAACCCACACATGATGTGAAGAAGAAAAACAGAAGATGGAGAAGCAAAGGTAGAAAGGTATCCCTCCCGAGTGATGTTGCTCCTATTACTCATTGTGATGATGATAATTGCTATACTATTGGTGCTATCCATACTATTAATGATGAGAGTGATTATGCTTATGATATGAAAAGGCCCAAGCTTGGGGATGCTATGTTTGATGAGAATGACATGTTTGAGAATATATTTTCTGCAATTAATGTTGGCCCAAGCTTGGGGATGCTATGTTTAATGAAGATGATATTTTTAGCCTCCCAAGTTTTGATATGCAAATCTGTTATGATAGCATGCCTCCTACTTATGATGATTATATTGATGAAAGTGGGTTTGGAAGAGTGTCAACTTTAGAAAGTAGTGATCCCACTATTTTGGAGGATGTTGAATCTTATTGTGATAATTATGAAAGTGGATTAGGAGAGGTCATGACTTTATTTAGTAATGATTCCACTATCTTGGAAGAGGTTTCAATCGATTATGATGAGAACAAAGTTGCTACTTATGATGATTATTGTGATGAAACTTATGCTATAAAAAGTAGCGATGATTATATTTATAAAACTTGTCATGATTATGATTACCATTTTTCTGAACATTACTCCTTTAATGTGGAAACAATTTATAGTATTCGAGTTTCTTATGATACTCCCACTATTCCGAATGAGAAGAATTTTGCTTATGTGGAGAGTAATAAAATTTCTATGCTTATATATCATGAAAAGAATGCTTTAGGTGCTGGTTATATTGTTGAATTCATTCATGATGCTACTGAAAATTATTATGAGGGAGGAATTTATGCTTGTAGGAATTGCAATAATACCAAGTTTCCTCTCTATGTGCTTAAAGTTTTGAAATTATGCTTGTTTTGCCTTCCTATGCTAGTTGATTAATGTTCTCATAAGTTGTTTTCTCACAAAATCCCTATGAATAGGAAGTGGGTTATACTTAAATGTGCTAGTCATATTCTTCAAGATGCTCTCTTTATGTTTCAATTCTTATCTTTTATGTGAGCATCATTGAAATCATCATGCCTAGCTAGGGGCGTTAAACGTTAGCGCTTGTTGGGAGGCAACCCAATTTTTTTTGTTCCTTGACTTTTGATCCTGTTTAGTAATAAATAATATATATAGCCTCTGGTTAGATGTTTTTTTATGTTTTAATTAGTGTTTGTGCCAAGTAGAACCTTTGGGAAGACTTGGGTGAAGTCTTTATGATCATGCTGTAAAAAACAGAAACTTTAGCGCTCACGAGATGTGCTGCCATTTTTTACTGGAGAGTGATTTTAAGTTGATTCTTTTTGAAGATGATTAATAGAAAAATTACTCAGGTCCACCAATTTATTTTAGAATTTTTGTAGTTCCATAAGTATACGTTTGATACAGATTACTACAGACTGTTCTGTTTTTGACAGATTCTGTTTTCTATGTGTTGTTTGCTTATTTTGATGAATCTATGAGTAGTATCGGAGGGTATGAACCATAGAGAAGTTATAATACAGTAGACATTACACCAATATGAATTTAGAATGAGTTCACAACAGTACCTAAGTGGTGATTTATTTTCTTATACTAACGGAGCTTACGAGTTTTCTGTTAAGTTGTGTTGTGAAGTTTTCAAGTTTTGGGTAAAGATTCGATGGACTATGGAATAAGGAGTGGCAAGAGCCTAAGCTTGGGGATGCCCAAGGCACCCCAAGGTAATATTCAAGGACAACCAAGAGCCTAAGCTTGGGGATGCCCCGGAAGGCATCCCCTCTTTCGTCTTCGTTCATCGGTAACTTTACTTGGAGCTATATTTTTATTCACCACATGATATGTGTTTTGCTTGGAGCGTCAATTTATTTTATTTTGTTTTGCTTGCTGTTTGAATGAAATATCAAGATCTGAAATTCTTAAATGAGAGAGAGTCTTCACATAGCTACATAATTATTTAACTACTCATTGATCTTCACTTATATCTTTTTGGAGTAGTTTGTCATTTACTCGTGTGCTTCACTTATATCCTATGAGTAAATAGTTGAATGATTTGAATATCATAAATCTGAAATTTATATATGTTTCATATACTTATCCCATGGGGAGTAATGACTTCACATATAAGAAGTAGATGTGGTAAATTTATTGAACGTTAGCAAACATTGTATTGGTCACTTGAACAATTCATGAAAGAATATTGAAGGAAGAGAGATTTCACATATAAATATACTATCTTGGACATCTTTTGTAATTGTGAGCACTCATTAAAATATGACATGTTAAAAGGTTGATGTTGGACAAGGAAGACAACGTGATGGGTTATGTTTTCTTATATCTGAAATAAAGTATATCGTCATGGATCATCCAACATGCTGAGCTTGCCTTTCCCCCTCGTGCTAGCCAATTCTTTGCACCAAGTAGAGATACTACTTGTGCTTCCAAACATCCCTTAAACCAGTATTGCCATAAGAGTCCACCATACCTACCTATGAATTGAGTAAGATCCTTCAAGTAAGTTGTCATCGGTGCATGCAATAAAAATTGCTCTCTAAATATGTATGATATATTAGTGTGGAGAAAATAAGCTTTATACGATCTTGTGATGTGGAAGCAATAAAAGCGACGGACTGCATAATAAAGGTCCCTATCACAAGTGGCAATATAAAGTGACGTTCTTTCGCATTAAGATTTTGTGCATCCAACTATAAAAGCGCATGACAACCTCTGCTTCCCTCCGCGAAGGGCCTACCTTTTATTCTCTTATACCTTATGCAAGAGTCATGGTGATCTTCACCTTTCCTTTTTACATTTTATCCTTTGACAAGCACATTGTGTTGGAAAGATCCTGATATATATATCCAATTGGATGTAAGGCATCATGAACTATTATTGTTGACATTACCCTTGAGGTAAAAGGTTGGGAGGCGAATCTATAAGCCCCTATCTTTCTCTATGTCTGATTAAAACTTTGAACCCATAAATATCGCGTGAGTGTTAGCAATTCTGAAAGACTGAATGATAGTTGAGTATGTGAAGTTTCCTGAATCAAAGCTCTGACATAGACTCTTCCTGAAAATAAGATGAATTGTAATTGTTTGATGACTAATAACAAGGTTTGTTAGTTTTCAAGAAAGTTTATGATCTATACTTTAACATGTGAATAGCTTGTTACTTGATCATGAGAAGTCCTATGAGTTGAGCTACTGTTATGATATATAATGATGCTAGAAAAGGTGATTGAAATTATCATTGATCAAACTTGTGCACCTGCTAGCATTCACACTTCATAAATTCTTTCTTTTATCATTTACCTACTCGAGGACGAGCAGGAATTAAGCTTGGGGATGCTGATACGTCTCCAACGTATCTATAATTTATGAAGTATTCATGCTATTATATTATCTGTTTTGGATGTTTATGGGCTTTACTAAACACTTTTATATTGTTTCTGGGACTAACCTATTAACCGGAGGCTCAGCCCAAATTGTTATTTTCTTGCCTATTTTAGTGTTTCGAAGAAAAGGAATATCAAACGGAGTCCAAACGGAATGAAACCTTCGGGAGAGTTATTTTTGGAACGGAAGCAATCCAGGAGACTTGGAGTAGAAGTCAGGGAAGCTTCGAGGAAGCCACGAGGCAGGGAGGCGCGCCCTACCCCCCTGGGCGCGCCCCCACCCTTGTGGCCCCTCGTGGCTCCCCTGACCGACTTCTTTCGCCTATATGTGTCCATATACCCTAAAAACATCGGGGGACATAATAGATTGGGAGCTCCGCCGCCGCAAGCCTCTGTAGTCACCGAAAACCAATCTAGACCCGTTCTGGCACCCTGCCGGAGGGGGGATCCCTCACCAGTGGCCATCTTCATCATCCCGGCACTCTCCATGACGAGGAGGGAGTAGTTCATCCTCGGGGCTGAGGGTATGTACCAGTAGCTATGTGTTTGATCTCTCTCTCTCTCGTGTTCTTGAGATGGTACGATCTTGATGTACCGCGAGCTTTGCTATTATAGTTGGATCTTATGATGTTTCTTCTCCCCCTCTACTCTCTTGTAATGGATTGAGTTTTCCTTTTGAAGTTATCTTATCGGATTGAGTCTTTAAGGATTTGAGAACACTTGATGTATGTCTTGCATGTGTGTATCTGTGGTGACAATGGGATATCACGTGATTCACTTGATGTATGTTTTGGTGATCAACTTGTGGGTTCCGTGACCTCGTGAACTTATGCATAGGGGTTGGCACACGTTTTCGTCTTGACTCTCCGCTAGAAACTTTGGGGCACTCTTGAAGTTCTATGTGTTGGTTGAATAGATGAATCTGAGATTGTGTGATGCATATCGTATAATCATACCCACGGATACTCGAGGTGACATTGGAGTATCTAGGTGACATTAGGGTTTTGGTTGATTTGTGTCTTAAGGTGTTATTCTAGTACAAACTCTATGATAGATTGAACGGAAAGAATAGCTTCATGTTATTTTACTATGGACTCTTGGATAGATCGATCAGAAAGGATAACTTTGAGGTGGTTTCGTACCCTACAACAATCTCTTTGGTTGTTCTCCGCTATTAGTGACTTTGGAGTGACTCTTTGTTGCATGTTGAGGGATTGTTATATGATCTAATTATGTTATTATTGTTGAGAGAACTTGCACTAGTGAAAGTATGAACCCTATGCCTTGTTTCAACGCATTGCAATACCATTTACGCTCACTTTTATCATTAGTTACCTTGCTGTTTTTATATTTTTAGATTACAAAAACCTATACCTACCATCCATATTGCACTTGTATCACCATCTCTTCGCCGAACTAGTGCACCTATACAATTTACCATTGTATTGGGTGTGTTGGGGACACAAGAGACTCTTTGTTATTTGGTTGCAGGGTTGTTTGAGAGAGACCATCTTCATCCTACGCCTCCCACGGATTGATAAACCTTAGGTCATCTACTTGAGGGAAATTTGCTACTGTCCTACAAACCTCTGCACTTGGAGGCCCAACAACGTCTACAAGAAGAAGGTTGCGTAGTAGACATCAATGCTTTGGGGATGGCCTTCTCTGACGAGGCTTGCACATCACAAGCGAGGGTGTTGATGTGCCTAACTATGACCTCTTCGGCGGCGAGTCATGCTTCAGTGCAAACAATTCAGGCGAAGACTTCTTACCTAGCGAGCTATACTTGTTAATGTTGAATATACTTCGGCTGGAGGATTGTGCCCCACACACGGCGATTAGCCCATTGGGCCCTGAATCTTCTTACATATGAAAAGTTCCGATGTACCGCACAACAGAAGCAGTCAAGTGTGGCACTGAAGTATGACTCAAGATCCACCACATCGATGTGTACAAGCTCCGTGCCATGTCTATGCATGCCCCCAAGGTCATAACGAGTTCAACCCAGTTGTGGGGTTGGATCGACTTCATACGAAGCCAATGAGTGATGTAGTACTACATAGTAGACTTAAGTAGACAATTGAGCACGACGTTTAGAGCCGAGACAACTCTCCGTGGCATAGCATTGGTCATGTTCTAACAAAATTTACACTTACTTTTTTGAGGGAAACAAAACATACACTCCACACTAGAGAAGGGTCCCCTGCGAGAAGTTTTTGGAACACGGGTGTCCTGAACACTTTATTTAGAATAATTTTTAAAATCACAATTTGAATTATTGTTTTTCAAAACAAACCTTACATGCTAACATGAAGGTATAGTACACATGTGTAAAGTTTGATGATGAAACAACTTAACATGTGAGCTACATAAAAATGGCAAATTCTTAATTTTGAGAAGTTAAACCATGCACACGCTGTTCATCCCCCAAAAAATCCACGCTTTTGTCTTCTTTACGTAGCACATGTTAATTTACTTCGTCGTCAAACTTTGCACGCGCATAGCATATGTCCATATTACCACATAAAATTTCTGTTAGCATTTCAAAAATTAAAAAAATGATTTTCAAACTATTTGAAACGAAGTGCTCACCCGCACCCTTGCTCTGGAGCAACGTTTCGGCCCTCCCATGTTCCAAACCGTCCTCACCGACAGACACTTTGCAACAGTTCAAGGACGCGTCTAGTGGGCGGCCGGCTGAAAAAGGTAACCCCCTGTCCCCCGCGGAACAGAAAAGGAAGGGGCCACCAAACCGACCGATCGACCGGCCACCAAACAGACCAATCGAGCGGCCACCAACAGAATCGCCCACACCCCCCACATGGCCAGTTGTCCCCAGCTCGCCCCCACGCTCGCTCGCCCCCACGCCCCAGCCCCTCCCACGCTGCCTTCTTCTTCTTCTCCACTCCAGAAAGGAGATCCAACAGAATCGCCCCCAGCCCTTCTTCCTCCTCCTACACAGTCGCCATGGGAGCCCCAAAGTAGAAGAAGGAGCTGCTTCAAAAAAGAAGATCTAAGGGCAGGGTGGTCAGAGCCATACCAGGCAGTAACATCAAGTAGGTAAGCCCCCTCTACCCCTCTTCACTTCCCCCTTTCTTCTACTGCATATATGTAGGCATATGTAAACCCCCTTCTCCATGGATCTAGCACAAATCCATGGAGAAGCTGCTTCAAAAAAGAAATTCAAATTCAAATTCAAATTTAAATTTCAAGTCAAAATAATATTTCTTTAAACGGTAGAACAAAAAAATGTTTGTTGGGTTGAAAATAATCACTATATAATTTACATGTAGAAACTAACATTATTTGAGTTGTTAAAGTGCCCCTAAAGTATTTAAAACACACCCAGCAACACGTGTTCAACACATTTAAATTCAAACCGAAAATCAAATAAATTGCGAATGCCCTCATTAGTTTTTGTGCAACCCTAGAATATTGCATATCATTTTTGTGCGAAGTTTCATATTTAAAAAAATTCATTTGATCACTAAACTATTTAGAAAAACAATAGCTAAATTGGAAAACAGAAAAAGATAAAGATGAAGAAAAGAAAGGGAGAAATCCCCCTGTTCACTAAGCCCAGTACTAACACTGTACCAGGCCCAGCCCAGCTCGCCGGCCTTTTCCCCTACCTCTCGCAGGGGAGAGGCAGAGCCGTGCGTGTCGGCCATCCATGGCGCCAGGGCCACGTGCCGGCCATCCGCACCCTCCGTCGGCCTACTAAGGCGTCCCCCAGAAACCCTAGCTCGCCCTCATTCATTCCCCCTCGATCCCCATCGCCCCCCTCTCCTCTGGCTCGATTTTGAGCTCGCAAGCTCACGCGGTCACCGCTGCCTCGCCGTCGTTGAGGCGTCCACCGGCCTCTCCGGCGTACGGGAGCACATCCTGGAGGTTCGCCGCGCTCTACCGCGTCCGTTCAGGGCATTGGAACGAGGCAGGGAGCTGCGTAGCAGGCGCAGTCTTCGTCTTCTTCGTTCGGCCGTCGCCGTCTTGCCATCACCACCGCCTCTCCGGTCCACCCCGACCCTCCCCGAGCGTGCCAATGGACTCACGGTGAGCAACTCCTCCAGATCCCTTCTTCCCCCGCCTCGATCCGGTCGCCATTTGCCGTCCCCGAGCACATCCGAGCTCGCGTGTACGCGTACATATGTGTGTGCGTGAGCTGCTACTGCTTAACTTCCATCTGCTGCTGCTCTTCGTACTGCTGCTGCCGCTAGGTGCCCCTGCTGATCTCGTACTGCTGCTGCCACTAGGTGCCGCCGTTGCCCGCCGTTGCTAGCCGTACGCCGCTGCCTGCTGCTGCTGGCCACGGCCATGGTCGTGTGCGCCAGTGTGTGTGCGTGATGTGTGCGTAGTCGAGTGTGTGTGAGCGCGTTGTGTGTGTGCGTACGTGTGTGGATGAGGCCGATCCTGGTTAGGTAGGTTAGCTAATTAGTAGTTAGGCTAAGTAGTGGTTAGGTATAGTGTAAATGACATGTGGGACCACCCTGGTTAATTACCATTTTATTAATCAAAAGACAATGACACACGGGACCCACTTACACTATTCATATGTTGACCAGTCAACCTTTGACCGGGTCAACCCAACCCCACTGGCCCCATTGTCATACTCACATGCTAGGGTAGCACTAGGTGACAAAAGTATATTCTATTTTTAATTTGAACTAATATAAAACCAGAAATTCTAGAAATTGTTTAAATCTTTAAAAATTAATATAAAATAATCCGTAACTCGGATGAAAATACTTTGTACATGAAAGTTGCTCAGAACGACGAGACGAATCCGGATACGCAACTTGTTCGTCCGCCACACATCCCTAGCATAGCAAACACGCAACTTTCCCCCTCCGGTTCATCTGTCCGAAAACGCGAAACACCGGGAATACTTTCCCGATGTTTCCCCCCTTCGCCGGTATCACCTCGCACTGCGTTAGGGCACACCTAGCACCGCGTATTGACATGTTATGCTTTGTGATGCTTTGATTGCTCTGTTATTTATTGTGTTCCCATCCGTTACTTCTTTCCGGTAGACCCCGAGACCGCTGCCGGTACCCCTGTGATCGACTACATCGACGACGAACCCTTCTTGCCAGAGCAACCAGGCAAGCCCCCCCCCTTGATCACCAGATATCGCCTATTCTTCTCTATACTGCTTGCATTAGAGTAGTGTAGCATGTTACTGCTTTTCGTTAATCCTATCCTGATGCATAGCCTGTCTTTGTTACTACAATTGTTACCCTTACCTGCTATCCTACTGCTTAGTATAGGATGCTAGTGTTCCATCAGTGGCCCTACACTCTTGTCCGTCTGCCATGCTATACTACTGGGCCGTGATCACTTCGGGAGGTGATCACGGGTATATACTATATACATTATATACATGACACATGTGGTGACTAAAGTCGGGTCGGCTCGAGGAATACCCGCAAGTGATTCTGATGAGGGGGCTGAAAGGATAGGTGGCTCCACCCCGGTAGAGGTGGGCCTGGGTTCCTGACAGCCCCCGACTGTTACTTTATGGCGGAGCGACAGGGCAGGTTGAGACCACCTAGGAGAGAGGTGGGCCTGGCGCTGGTCGGCGTTCGCGGATAAATAACATGCTTAACGAGTTCTGGGTATTTGATCTGAGTCTGGCCATTTGGTCTATACGCACTAACCATCTACGCGGGAGTAGTTATGGGTATCCCGACGTCGTGGTATCAGCCGAAGCCTTCGTGACGTCAGTGACTGAGTGGCGCGCGCCGGATTGGACTGGAACGCCACTAGGCTAGGTCTGCTTCCAGCCGCGTACGCAACGTGCAGGTGTGCATAGGGCGATGGGCCCAGACCCCTGCGCGCATAGGGTTAGACCGGCGTGCTGACCTCTCTGTTGTGCTTAGGTGGGGCTGCGACGTGTTGATCTTACGAGGCCGGGCATGACCCAGGCAAGTGTGTCCGGCCAAATGGGATCGAGCGTGTTGGGTTATGTGGTGCACCCCTGCAGGGAAGTTTATCTATTCGAATAGTCGTGTCCCTCGGTAAAAGGACGACCCGGAGTTGTACCTTGACCTTATGACAACTAGAACCGGATACTGAATAAAATACACCCATCCAAGTGCCAGATACAACCCGGTGATCGCTCTCTAACAGGGCGACGAGGAGGGGATCGCCGGGTAGGATTATGCTATGCGATGCTACTTGGTGAACTTACCATCTACTCTCTTCTACATGCTGCAAGATGGAGGCTGCCAGAAGCGTAGTCTTCGACAGGATTAGCTATCCCCTCTTATTCTGGCATTATGCAGTTCAGTCCACCGATATGGTCCTTTACACATATACCCATGCATATGTAGTGTAGCTCCTTGCTTGCGAGTACTTTGGATGAGTACTCACGGTTGCTTTTCTCCCTCTTTTCCCTTGTCTATACCTGATTGTCGCAACCAGATACTGGAGTACAGGAGCTAGAGATCCCGAGGACGATTCTACATGGAGTTCGGCTTCGAGGAGTAGTTAGGAGGTCCCAGGCAGGAGGCTTTGCCTTTTCGATCGTTGCTACTTTTGTGCTAGCCTTCTTAAGGCAAACTTGTTTAACTTATGTCTGTACTCAGATATTGTTGCTTCCGCTGACTCGTCTATGATCGAGCACTTGTATTCAAGCCCTCGAGGCCCCTGGCTTGTATTATGATGCTTGTATGGCTTATTTATGTTTTAGAGTTGTGTTGTGATATCTTCCCGTGAGTCCCTGATCTTGATCGTACACATTTGCGTGCATGATTAGTGTACGGTCAAATCGGGGGCGTCACAAGTTGGTATCAGAGCCGACTGCCTGTAGGAATCCCCCTTTCCAACTCCTTGGCCGAAGTCGAGTCTAGTCATTGAAAAACTTTTACTAACATGGTTGTGTGGCTTACGGGCCCACGTTGCCATTGGGTGGTATTAGGATCTTTTACTCCTTGCCTATACTCTGGGACTCTGATCTCTCTTCTATTCGGGTTAAGTGAATTTTACTAAATCTAACATTAGGATCTCGTTATCACTTTCACCCGGAGAGCCCCTTATTACTGATGATCGTCTGCTGCACGTGAAGACCCTGAAGATACTCTCTGCTGATAACCCGAGGACTTGTGTTCATCGCTTTTGCAATTCCCTTTCATCGATAAACTCCTATAGATAACCACGTATACTCGCCATTCATACAATGTTTCCCAGTTGATCTTGTTATTACAAGATACCCCAAAATTCTCTCTGTTGTTCCGAGAATCCTTTGAGCTTACTGCCTTGCTGTTCTTTGTCACCTGAATACCCCTACGGATAATTCTCGCACTTACCGAGTATCCGGTCATCCCCAGTTGGTTCAAGTATTCCACAATAGTCTTCAAAATACTATTCGATCTTTCGAAAATCCTCAGGAGCCTGTTCCTCTTGAAATTCTTGTTTGCTTGCATTATGGTTAATCCCATAAGTCTCGTAATCTTATTGGCATCTCTTGTCATTATCATTTTGAGTCCGTTGATTCAATTTGTTGCGAATGCTCGCAATCCTCAATCATATCCTAGAATTCATTCTTCCGGCTCAGACGTCATTTTAAACGTGAGCTGGATCTCGACCTATCAAATTGCCATCGATTGTACCCCTAAGCCTACTCAACTTATCCATCCTTGATCAGAGCGTTGCTTCTGACCCCCTGATTTGGAAATCATAATTCTTTTGCATTTGAACTTTGAGTTAGTCAGTTGTTTCTATAATCAGATCTCCTTGCGTTCTTCTTCCTCTGGTTGAGTACCGATGCTCACATCAGATCCCTTGTGGACCATCGGTTCCTTTGTTGGATTTTATCCGACAGTGTCCTCCATATTAAATAAGCTGGTGAGCTTTTCCTCGGCTACATAATGCCTTTAGTAAATTGTATCCTCTGCTTTGTCAACCATGCTCTACTTTTGAGCTTGTGTTATTTACTCCTGAAGTTTGTAGTATATCTTTCTATGATGCCCCGATGGGTTGAACCTATGCCTTCCTTAATCTGTGCGAACCCGAAAGATTTCGCGGGACATACTTATCTGGTATTGCACCAGGTAAAACTTTTGACAACTAATGTCATTATCGAAATAAGAGAGGCGGATGGAAGGTTATGCATTGAAGAAGTGGGAGTCGACCTGGAACCTTTGTGTTCATGCCCATGGACACGATGTAGATCCTATCATGGAAGCTTCTCTTATAATAATTACCCCCTTGTAATAAGTTCATCTGGTATCCGTGGACGTGGTTCCGACCATGTTTCTCCTTGATTCCGTTTCTCGTGCAAGTTTGAGCACTTGTCTTCTGCAGAGCAATACCCTAGTCCAACCTCTACCTTGATCTGCCGTCGAGTATTACCCCCTGGTATCTCGAGATTATCATGAAACTGCATAACTTCTTATGAGTTCTTCATCAAGTGCTACATTCTCACTGATTCCAATTTTCCACGGGCTCTGAGTTATTAGTCACTCGAGAACACCGATAAGTGAATCGATTCCGCACTCCGATTCAATAACTCTAAGTAATTCTTGTTGCTTACGAGTTTAATAAACCTTCAAGTCATTCCTAGCCTTATCGGCTATATAATTATCGTGCTAAATTATAACTGTGCTACATGGTCCTTCTTCCCGAAGCACAATTTTTGACGATGAGCTAAGCTTACATCGATCTTCCTCATCATATTAGTTCGCCTTGAACAACAAGCTTGATTTCAAGTTTGTGTCGTACCCCTGGTTCCAATAACTTTTCGCTTCATCATTCCCTTGACTTGATGTCATCGCCGATCGATTACCTCTTCATAAATTCTCGCTACAAATGTGTCGTGAACATCATCAACATTCTGAGCTCTTCCAAGATATCTATCGAATTCTGGATGAGAAATACCATCCTTGCCCTCGATGAGTTGTTTTATCATCGACCATTTTATTGCCTTCCATTCAACACAAACTTGTTCGTGTTTTGTGTTGTACCTTGATTTCCTTGCTATCTAACTTATGATATGTTCTACCTTGGAGTATTACCATCTTTTATGTCAAGTATGTCGTAAGAATTTCACCACCTCTTAAGAATTCTTGATGCAGGTGATACCTTTTGCCATATCCGTTCATTCCTTGGTCCCCGTGTTGTTTCTAAACGAAATACCGACAAATGGTCTGTGATGTATAACTTCTAAACTTCCAGCAACCCTATTGCTTTGAAGTTATTGGTCCATAGTTGCATTCTATGTCTATGGATTAATCAATCATCATTCGAACATTGATCGTGCTACCTAGCCCATATTTTGGGTGCACATTTCAACCAATGTTTAACTGTGTATGTTTTCCTCGAGCATACATCATTAAGTCATTCGATCTAGCTAATGTTATTTCCTTGTTCACATAGTTGTGGAAATCCATCTTTTGGAAATCTCAATGGATTGTCGCTGCGTCAATCAGTCACCTCCTCACATCTCCTTGATTTAATTATGAACCCTTGTTCGGAACTCGCTTCCATAGTTCATCTCCCGAGAATCTTCGATGTCGTTTCGACAATTTGTGTTGCACCTTTTCTTCTCAGGGATCCTGAGTCTGAGTTATCCTAACATCAATCAAATCTGAATCTCGGTCAGATATGATGGTTGGAACATATTTCCAAGGGTTATAACATTGGCCTATTTATGACCCGGTAAGGTGATGTCATGCCTAACACACCTGGCTGGAGGACCTTTTGTTATAAATTCCTTTTTTAGCAAGGTTAACTATTC
Organism: Triticum aestivum; assembly: GCF_018294505.1. Taxonomy (NCBI): domain Eukaryota; kingdom Viridiplantae; phylum Streptophyta; class Magnoliopsida; order Poales; family Poaceae; genus Triticum; species Triticum aestivum. The sequence continues at coordinate 500,885,230 of NC_057799.1, forward strand.
TTCCATGAGGAAATTGTAAGACTTACTCTATAAGTTGTTCCTGATGGATCCTTTGTGTATCCATAGCCTGATCTTACCTATTGACCATGTCAATGCTATCTCAAAGCATGTCTATGTTACTCTGATTTTCAACAGGAACATTTGAAGCCCAAAGCTAATTGTTTCCTGCTCAATTATCCAAACACCGTTGTATGGGTAATGTCATGAAATTTCTCTCCCGTACCTAAAGAGTTTTCTACATTATATCATGTCATGGGTATCATGCTCTGCTTGTCCTTGGGAAGGATATACCATTGAAATATGTGTTTAAACACATTTTCCTTTCCATTCTTCTGTTTAATCTGATAATCATATTTTCCTTTCCATTGTTTGGTTTAACCTTTCTGGTGATCTATATGATCTAAGCAGTAATATTCTCCTGCTTATGTAAACCCCTCGGTGTACAACTCTGTTAGTAAAACCCTGTTACTATTGTTGGTGACATTTCGGTAACCACCGATGGACGAGAACTTTGCCTAATGGTCCGCCTCATTTCAACGAGCAGGAAAATGGTTCTCTTCGTCCCTCGCCCTTGGTACCGACGATGTTGCTGACATATAACTGACAGGCTACCCTCTGACATGCCTTGCTATCATGACCGTGCAAGATGTCACTGCTCCTATAAAAAAACCACATGGTGGGCCCATAACCCACAGTTCCACAGGATCGAAACCTGACTCTCTTGTACACCCCTGTTCCCAAGGTTATTCCTCACGCTTGGCTTCGTACGTAATTCATGTGCCACCTTTCGTGAGATCATCAATTTTGGTATCAGACACGATACTTATTCCCGTTGCTCTGAACCCTTCAGGCATCGAACGATTGCCTGCCCGCTCGAAACTTCCCCATGATACCTCCTTACTTTGCTCTCGATATTGTCTTAAATTTCCATTCGAGAGTTATTTCCGCCACCTTCCCCGATGTTATCAACCAGATAGTCAACCCTTCGGAGGTCTGTTATTCCGAAGTTACCCCTTGTCCTTCGTAAGTACGATGGAGTTCCCGAAGAAAGGATGCCAGCTTCATCATGATGACCTTGAGCAGGAAAAATGAAGACATCCACGTAACGGATCAACTTCTTCGAGAAGAGCAACCAAGACCGAGAAGACTCGTTAGAATGTCGTAACCGAACCCCTTCCCCCTTACTCCCCCTCTTAAATCTCGGGACGAGATTTCTTATAGTGGAGGAGATTTGTAACACCCCGAGAATCATGCTACAGTAATCCCCCCTAATGGTGGCCATGTCATCATGATTACTATGCACATTGCCACTTAATAAAAATCAAATTCAAATTCAAATTTAAATTTCAAGTCAAAATAATATTTCTTTAAACGGTAGAACAAAAAAATGTTTGTTGGGTTGAAAATAATCACTATATAATTTACATGTAGAAACTAACATTATTTGAGTTGTTAAAGTGCCCCTACAGTATTTAAAACACACCCAGCAACACGTGTTCAACACATTTAAATTCAAACCGAAAATCAAATAAATTGCGAATGCCCTCATTAGTTTTTGTGCAACCCTAGAATATTGCATATCATTTTTGTGCGAAGTTTCATATTTAAAAAAATTCATTTGATCACTAAACTATTTAGAAAAACAATAGCTAAATTGGAAAACAGAAAAAGATAAAGATGAAGAAAAGAAAGGGAGAAATCCCCCTGTTCACTAAGCCCAGTACTAACACTGTACCAGACCCAGCCCAGCTGGCCGGCCTTTTCCCCTACCTCTCGCAGGGGAGAGGCAGAGCCGTGCGTGCCGGCCATCCATGGCGCCAGGGCCACGTGCCGGCCATCCGCACCCTCCCTCGGCCTACTAAGGCGTCCCCCAGAAACCCTAGCTCGCCCTCATTCATTCCCCCTCGATCCCCATCGCCCCCCCTCTCCTCTGGCTCGATTTTGAGCTCGCAAGCTCACGCGGTCACCGCTGCCTCGCCGTCGTTGACGCGTCCACCGGCCTCTCCGGCGTACGGGAGCACATCCTGGAGGTTCGCCGCGCTCTACCGCGTCCGTTCAGGGCATTGGAACGAGGCAGGGAGCTGTGTAGCAGGCGCAGTCTTCGTCCTCTTCGTTCGGCCGTCGCCGTCTCGCCATCACCACCGCCTCTCCGGTCCACCCCGACCCTCCCCGAGCGTGCCAATGGACTCACGGTGAGCAACTCCTCCGGATCCCTTCTTCCCCCGCCTTGATCCAGTCGCCATTTGCCATCCCCGAGCACATCCGAGCTCGCGTGTACGCGTACATATGTGTGTGCGTGAGCTGCTGCTGCTTAACTTCCATCTGCTGCTGCTCTTCGTACTGCTGCTGCTACTAGGTGCCCCTGCTGCTCTCGTACTGCTGCTGCCACTAGGTGCCGCCCTTGCCCGCCGTTGCTAGCCGTGCGCCGCTGCCTGCTGCTGCTGGCCACGGCCATGGTCGTGTGCGCCAGTGTGTGTGCGTGATGTGTGCGTAGTCGAGTGTGTGTGAGCGCGTTGTGTGTGTGCGTACGTGTGTGGATGAGGCCGATCCTGGTTAGGTAGGTTAGCTAATTAGTAGTTAGGCTAAGTAGTGGTTAGGTATAGTGTAAATGACATGTGGGACCACCCTGGTTAATTACCATTTTATTAATCAAAAGACAATGACACACGGGACCCACTTACACTATTCATATGTTGACCAGTCAACCTTTGACCGGGTCAACCCAACCCCACTGGCCCCATTGTCATACTCACATGCTAGGGTAGCACTAGGTGACAAAAGTATATTCTATTTTTAATTTGAACTAATATAAAACCAGAAATTCTAGAAATTGTTTAAATCTTTAAAAATTAATATAAAATAATCCGTAACTCGGATGAAAATACTTTGTACATGAAAGTTGCTCAGAACGACGAGACGAATCCGGATACGCAGCTTGTTCGTCTGCCACACATCCCTAGCATAGAAAACACGCAACTTTCCCCCTCCGGTTCATCTGTCCGAAAACGCGAAACACCGGGAATACTTTCCCGATGTTTCCCCCCTTCGCCGATATCACCTCGCACTGCGTTAGGGCACACCTAGCACCGCGTATTGACATGTTATGCTTTGTGATGCTTTGATTGCTCTATTATTTATTGTGTTCCCATCCGTTACTTCTTTCCGGTAGACCCCGAGACCGCTGCCGGTACCCCTGTGATTGACTACATCGACGACGAACCCTTCTTGCCAGAGCAACCAGGCAAGCCCCCCCCTTGATCACCAGATATCGCCAATTCTTCTCTATACTGCTTGCATTAGAGTAGTGTAGCATGTTACTGCTTTCCGTTAATCCTATCCTGATGCATAGCCTGTCTTTGTTACTACAATTGTTACCCTTACCTGCTATCCTACTGCTTAGTATAGGATGCTAGTGTTCCATCAGTGGCCCTACACTCTTGTCCGTCTGCCATGCTATACTACTGGGCCGTGATCACTTCGGGAGGTGATCACGGGTATATACTATATACATTATATACATGACACATGTGGTGACTAAAGTCGGGTCGGCTCGAGGAGTACCCGCAAGTGATTCTGATGAGGGGGCTGAAAGGACAGGTGGCTCCACCCCGGTAGAGGTGGGCCTGGGTTCCTGACGGCCCCCGACTGTTACTTTATGGCGGAGCGACAGGGCAGGTTGAGACCACCTAGGAGAGAGGTGGGCCTGGCCCTGGTCGGCGTTCGCGGATAAATAACATGCTTAACGAGTTCTGGGTATTTGATCTGAGTCTGGCCATTTGGTCTATACGCACTAACCATCTACGCGGGAGTAGTTATGGGTATCCCGACGTCGTGGTATCAGCCGAAGCCTTCGTGACGTCAGCGACTGAGTGGCGCGCGCCGGATTGGACTGGAACGCCACTAGGCTAGGTCTGCTTCCGGCCGCGTACGCAACGTGCAGGTGTGCATAGGGCGATGGGCCCAGACCCCTGCGCGCATAGGGTTAGACCGGCGTGCTGACCTCTCTGTTGTGCTTAGGTGGGGCTGCGACGTGTTGATCTTACGAGGCCGGGCATGACCCAGGAAAGTGTGTCCGGCCAAATGGGATCGAGCGTGTTGGGTTATGTGGTGCACCCCTGCAGGGAAGTTTATCTATTCGAATAGTCGTGTCCCTCGGTAAAAGGACGACCCGGAGTTGTACCTTGACCTTATGACAACTAGAACCGGATACTGAATAAAATACACCCATCCAAGTGCCAGATACAACCCGGTGATCGCTCTCTAACAGGGCGACGAGGAGGGGATCGCCGGGTAGGATTATGCTATGCGATGCTACTTGGTGAACTTACCATCTACTCTCTTCTACATGCTGCAAGATGGAGGCTGCCAGAAGCGTAGTCTTCGACAGGATTAGCTATCCCCTCTTATTCTGGCATTATGTAGTTCAGTCCACCGATATGGTCCTTTACACATATACCCATGCATATGTAGTGTAGCTCCTTGCTTGCGAGTACTTTGGATGAGTACTCACGGTTGCTTTTCTCCCTCTTTTCCCTTGTCTATACCTGATTGTCGCAACCAGATACTGGAGTACAGGAGCTAGAGATCCCGAGGACGATTCTACATGGAGTTCGGCTTCGAGGAGTAGTTAGGAGGTCCCAGGCAGGAGGCTTTGCCTTTTCGATCGTTGCTACTTTTGTGCTAGCCTTCTTAAGGCAAACTTGTTTAACTTATGTCTGTACTCGGATATTGTTGCTTCCGCTGACTCGTCTATGATCGAGCACTTGTATTCGAGCCCTCGAGGCCCCTGGCTTGTATTATGATGCTTGTATGGCTTATTTATGTTTTAGAGTTGTGTTGTGATATCTTCCCGTGAGTCCCTGATCTTGATCGTACACATTTGCGTGCATGATTAGTGTACGGTCAAATCGGGGGCGTCACAATCTGGCACATCACACCACCCTACTTGATGTTACTGCTGGATGTGTTAAACAAGCCAAAAACTACTTGGTGCATGCCAAACAAGTTTCTACCGCCTAGATGTGTTAAACAAGCCAACTAAAACAAATTCATTTGCCAATTAAAACATGATTAAAGCCAACTCAACAAAAACATGTTTTCTGGCCAACTAAACATGCATGTTGGCCAAAACTGAGAAAATGTATCTTGGCCAACCGAGACATCTATTCTAGCCAACTGAATACATTAACTGTCCAACTGAACATGCATGTTGGCCAAAACTGAAATAAATGCAACCTGGCCAACTGAGACATCTATTCTAGCCAACTAAAAACATTGAATGTCCAACTGAATATGTATGCACTACAAAAAAAAGACACATCCGTGACATTTTGGGCCGAACGAAATTTTTTTCTGTCATACATATGACACTTCTATGACGATAATTGTGACAAAACCCGGTATCATCATAGATGTGGTGGGCTCCTACTTCTATGACAAAAAATCATGACAGAAAATAGGCTTTTCGTCCTGGGTGGGCCGGAGACGTAGTTGCATGACATTCTTTGGGCCATCCATGACGGAAAAAACCATGGTAGAAGCGAGGGCGAGGAAAATTTCGGGGAGTTCCCGGTTACGGTGGGAGGTCGGGGGCCGAGCGATGCGCGTTTCTCTCGTACACGTACGTGCGTGTGTGCGAGGCATTGGCTCTAACTGAACCCGAGCGAGGCGTTGGGCTCTAACTGAACCCGAGCGATTGCACTGCAGGCTACGCGTTACTGAACCCGAGCGATCGGTCGATGGCTGTTAACTGAACCCGATCGAGCGATTCCTTCGCTACTGCTGCTAACTGAAGCCGATCGATGCTGCCTCTGGATGAACAGTGAGCGTTGCTGGGGGGTTTGGATGAACAGTTCCCGGTGGGGGTGGATGAACAGGACCCCGATCGATCGAGCCGGTTGGGGCTGGATGAACAGGACCCCGTGGAGGGCAGGATGAACAGGACCACCCCGTGGAGGGCAGAATGAACAGTAGACTGTGGAGGGCTGGATGAACAGTAGCCCGTGGAGGGGTGGTTGAACAGGAGCCCGTGGAGAGGCCTGGTTGAACAGTAGCCGGTGGAGTAGCGCGTGGTGGAGGCTGGATGAACAGGAGCCCGTGGATGAACAGTCGCAGGTGGAGGCTGGAGGAGATCGACGGTGGATGAACAGTAGCCCGTGGAGGCTGGAGGGGGTCGACGGTGGAGATGAACAGTATCTCGTGGAGTCCCGTTTTGCGGTACGCCACACCCCTCCCGATGAACAGGACCCCCGTTTCGACTGTATCGCTCCAACACAAGTCTGTTTCCTCCGTTTTGCAGTACGCCACACCCCTCCCGATCAACAGGACCCCCGTTTCGACCGTAGGACCCCCGTTTCACCCGTAGGAGGTCCGTTTCCTCCGTTTTGCGGTACACCAGACCCCTCCCGATGAACAGGATCCCATTTCAAACGTGGTCGGTCGAACACAAGGTCGTTTCCTCCGTTCTGCGGTACACCAGGCCTTGTTTCCATCGGCTGTTCCGTCCAAGCCCTCCCGATGAACACGACGACGCATTCCGTTTCGACCCAGCCGGTTGGCTCCCCATGAACACGACGACGACACCGTTTCTCCGTTCCGACCCAGCCATGTACACGAGCCCTGGCCATACGTATGCGCGAGTAGGCGTTCGAGACCCTGCCCGTATGTACGTACATGGCCGTATTTTTTTTCTTGCACACTGGCCGCTGTACGTACGTGTACATGCTACGTGCGCGCCTCTACTACGACACGTGCGCGCCTCTACATCCACCAGTATATATGTACGTACACGTTCGCGACCAGAATGACAACGCTACGTATGCTTCGACCAGGTGGGTCCCAACTGTCAGGCACTTCCTTGCCTGCGAAGATGTAGCTGGTGGGTCCGAGCAGTCAGGGGGACGAATCTTTTTTTTGCTCGGACGCACTTCCTTGCGTGCGAAGATGTAGCTAGTGGGTCCCAGCAGTCAGGGGGAAACGTTTTTTTCGCAAAATACAGTAGCCCGTTCGGTGGGTCCCAGCTGTCAGGTGGAGGAATCATTATTTTCCGCATAATAAGGAGGCACTTCCTTGCTGCGGCCGTGGACCCAGCTGTCAGCCTCTCCACGTACAGTCCACGTCCGATGGAAGTCTTTCCTTGACCACGTTGACCACGCCGCGCCGAGAGCACCAGGGCGGTGGACGACGGCGAGGGCTAGGAAGGGGACGACGGGGAGCCGAGGAAGACGCGGCAGTGGAAGCCCGCGCGGAGAGGAGTACGAGGGTTCACTGGTTCGGCTGCGGTGTGAGGTTGTCGTCGCCGCAGGGCCTGGCTAGCGGTGGGAATAGTAGGGGCGGTGAGGCCTCCGCGGCAGCACAGCCGGCCACGGGAGGCAGGAGCATGCGGCGCGACCGGCGCTGCTTTGGGCGGCTGGAGCAAGAAGACCAGAGGTTGAAGAAGCACTACGGCCGTTGGATGGACATCGTACGGTCGTTGGAGCTAGAATCGTTCATATTGACTAAAGTTGACAAAGGCCCCCATCCCAGTCAACTTAGTAGGCCCACAAGTCAGCCTCCCACCATGGTGGGTCCCAGCTAGCAGGGGGAGTATTCATTTTTTGTGCGTAATAAGGAGGCACTTCCTTGCGTGCGAATATATAGCTGGTGGGTCCGAGCTGTCAGCGGCGGTAACGTTTTTTTTTGTGAAATACAGAGGCCCTTTCGGTGGGTCCCTGATGTCAGGTGGAGGAATCATTATTTTGTGCGTAATAAGGAGGCATTTCCTTGCGTGCGGCCGTGGACCCAGTTGTTGGCCTCTCCACGTACAGTCCACTTCAGATGCATGTCGGTCGTTGACCACGTTGACCAGGCCGCGCCGAGAGCACCAGGGCGGTGGACGACGGCGAGGCCTAGGAAGGGAACGACACGGAGGCACGGAAGACTCGGCAGTTGTTTCCCACGCGGAGGGGAGTACGACTGTACGAGGGTTTTACTGGTTCGTCTGCCGTCGCCGGAGAATAACAGCAGGTGTGGGTGAGTAGAGGGATGGCTAGGCCAGCGATGGGAGTACGATGGGGAGCTGAGGCCGGCGCGGCAGCAGAGCCGGCCGCGGGGAGGAGGGAGGAGGCAGTCCCGCCGGCGCTTGTTTGAGCGGCTGGAGCAGGAAGAGTAGAGATTGAAGAAGCACGACGGCCGTTGGATGGCCAACCAATAGTCACTGCTTGTGCGTCAACCTTCTTTTTAGGAAAGCCTCAAATCTGTGGAAAACAGCATACAGCCCATCTGTCATTATTTCTAAAAATTTACAGCCCATTTGCTAATTCTGAAGGTTTCTTTTGGAGCACATATTCTTTTTGTTAGCATTACAGCCCATATTGTGGCCATGGTTAAAATTATACGAAATGTTGCATATTTCGGTGCGGTCCGAACTGTTTTTAATCCCGAAATTTCGAGTCACATTCAAACTGATTTTAAAAATAAATGTATATAAATATAAAATCCAACAAATTGTCCACGCATAAAAATTAATGCAATTTAAAATCTTGAAATGAAAAAAAGAAATTTGAAAGTAATTGTCGGTTTGATGTGTTTTAAAAATGTATAGCCCATTTCTCATTACTGATAGGCCATTTTCTCGTCCAGCCGAATGAAGCTCTGCTCGTCTTGAAAGATTTGCAGCCCAATAGGCCTGACAAAGCGACTTATTTGGCAAATCACAAAAAAACTGGGCTAGCCATTTTCAGAAAGAAAAAAAACTACTGGGCTGGTCTGTGGTAAACATAAAAGAGAAGGCTGTCTCGACATGCCAGAGTGCCCCGCATAGCCTAGTTGACACCCTGCTTCCGTCTCAAAAACAAATTAGATAAATGCCACAACAAATATGGCGATTCATAAAAATGCCACTGCAATTTCCAAACTTTGAAAAATGCCACTGCAATTTTTGCAAACTTTGGAAAACGCCACTGCAATATGCAAACTTTGAAAAACGCCACTCCAGACTTCGAAAAATGCCACTGGGGATGGCATGAAATGGCATTTTTCAAAGTTTGGAAATTGGAATGGCATTTCTTAGAAACACCAGATTTGGAGTGGCATTTATCAAATTAACCCAAAACAAAAATAACTGGGCGAGTTGCTGGGTCCCTGATGTCAGCCGGTCGTTGTGCAACTCTCTCGTTTATTGACTACGTTGACAATGGCATGGGACCCAGATGTCAGAAATCCATTACGAGGAGCCATTTTTTTTATTGGATTGAAATAAGGAGGCACTTTGCTTGCATACTGCCATGACCTTGGCGGGTGCCTGCTGTCATCCTCTCCACGTACAATCATCTCCTGGTTCTGTACGCGTCAACTTGGTAGGCCCACAAGTTGGCCTCTAAACCCGTGGAGGACAAATACAACCCATTTAAAAAATAACAGCCCATTCCATATGTTCAAACGGAAAGTTCAACATTCAGAGCAAAGTAACAGGTCTGATCCACATATAGAGTACTGAACTTCCACGTTGACAACCATCATAGCCAAGTTAACTATCTACTTCCACTAATACTCTAGTAGCGTACAAGTACTAACTTACTCTTAGCTAACTAGATGATGCCGGCCGCTATCTGCGGTACACGCTAAACGCCGGCACCGGCGTCCTCCGCCTCGCCTCGGACTTGCCAGAGGTGCGATAGGGCGCGTTGCTCGCGCGCGCTGGCCCTTTCCATGCCGGCGTGGTCCACCGAAGCTTCGGCTTCTAAGCGGGAAACCCACTTGACGAGCTGGTAGTAAAAATCGGCGTCGCGAACGCGTGCATGCCCGACAGCCTCCAGGGCTATTTGCCGGGCGCCGGCCTCCACGTAGTCGGCCCACGTGCGGGCGCTCTGCTCGCGACTCAGAGCGTCGGTGCGCTGCTGCTCCATGTCCCGCTGGCGGTGCAAATCGGCGATATGCTGCTCATCCGCCAAGCGGTCGCGCTCCAACAACTCCTGCTCCTCCGCTAGGCGGTCACGCTCCAACAAGTCCTCGATCTCCGCATTGCCATCTAAAGACCGATAGAATGCCTCCTCCCTCCGTCTGCCTTCCGGTGAAAAACCGAACACTAGTTCCGGTGGTGACCGCCTCCGGCCACGCCTATCGCGGACGGGCGGGGGCATGGCGGAACGTGGCGAGAGCGAGGATAAGTGGCGAGCAACATCGGGCCGGTGGGGGCTTATGAGGATAGGGCGAGTTGGGTCACGGTGCCACCATAGAAGGCCGAGAAACAGTACTTATAAGCGGAAGGTAGCGTGACGGTCATCGGAATTCAATGCATAATGAAGCAGGCATGGCTTAGCGCGCCAGCTTGCCGTGGAAAACTAGAGAAACTGAAATTCTGACTGTGCCGTCCCGTCCCGTCCGTGCTGGGTCGCACGCCGGCCTTACGGTCAAACAAGTGCACTCGAATCATCTCCCTCCTTGTCAATAATGATTCCACGGATTTAAAAGGCCCGCAACAATTAAAGCGCATCTTTTTTGCATCAGTTAGCTGCCTTAATTACGGACGGCTGCATGCGGGCACTCAAAATCGCTCGCAGCCAGTACGCGGAGCAGCATGCAACGAGTCGCAGCCGAGGGCATTAATTGATGAACTTTAGCTAGGAGATAAGGGCATTTGCGAATGTTTTTGCTAGCAGTTTCTTCAGATTCGCATGGCATTTTCTTCAGAGCAGCTTGTCAGTTTCTTCAGAGGTAGGCATTTCTATTCAAAAAACTGCCACTTCGGATCTTGCGTCGCAACTAAAACAGCCAGGAGCGCATTAGTAGGCTAGCTAGTGATTGATCGGTAACTTGTAAACACTGACCGAACAGATATAAGGAACTGTTAATGCATCTCAATGATTCACAGATCATATACAAATATGTAGCTCCAAAAGCAAAGATCAGCCACAACTAAAACCAACTAGTACGATTCCCATACATAAGATCAACATGTTAATGCATCTCAATGATTCACAGATCATATACAAATATGTAGCTCCAAAAGCAAAGATCTAGAAAAAACATATGTTCTTCCTACTAACATGGATGCTTCTCTTGGCCAACATTCAGTACAGACTGAATGACAAATTTGTTTGTGAAGTCTACAATTCCTCTTGCAAACGTAAGTGGTTTCACCAACAGCTGGAACCATGGGAATGAACCACACATGATGGAGGAACATCCACTGCAATATGATTTGGTCTTCTCTTGATCACACGGCGAGACTATTTTCGGAATACAAACTTTAACTTAGGCAAAATGATGCCCATTGTATAATCAGACCAAAGCAATGAAGCACCTAGTGTTGGCCAGAAAATTGCTATCCCAATCTTGATAATCGATCAAACATAAAAACGTGATCGAACGAATCAAGAGAACAGCCGGATGAGGAGGTGCCCACTCTTAACCTTTCCTCTTGTCTTCATAATTTTTTGTGCAGTTTAACCAAAATAAAATGACATCAGCGCCTTGGCATTTTGGTGACACTGTACAAAAAAATTAACTTATCTCATGAAAGTGAGGTATGTAATCTATAAGCATTAACAGTGCAAAAATCTGAAGGTAGTAACAAGTTTCATTGTTGGTATACTGGCTGTGCAACATCATTAGAATGCCTTAGTTGAAAAATCTTTAATACATCCACAATCAACACCTAACCCTAAAATAATCCAGTGACATTAAATGGCATTGCTTAAATCTATCGGTGCCATTAGACTGAGTGCGGCATTAGTTAAATGTGGCATCACTTTAGCAGTAGCATTGCTTGACTTGACTGCTGGCGTTATACTAACAGCAAAAAAGTTAGACTAAGAGCATGCGAGGCCCATTCAGACAGTGGGCGCACCAGTACGATGTAACTCCACGGACGCATAGAGTGGTGAGGGAGGTATGGTTGCCCAGAGCAACAAATATCCAGGCAGCATATGTGGATTACGTCCCATTTTTGTTATGTTTAGCCACCTTTTTCCTATGTGAGGACAACAAACCGATCGACCTGGTCATTCTCTATTGCGTTGTCATGCCTTTCTACCCTTCTTCAACCAAGAGACACGAGACTCATTCCTTGGCTACTGATTTTCCCCTTCTCAACCTAGATGCGGGTTCGATGCCTACTCTCTTGGACAGTACAGTCTCCCTTCCTTTCCTTATCCAACCCAGACATGGATTAGTCTGCATGAAGTAGGGTTTCCTTTAATAGTGAAATTAAGGTTTTCGTCTGCGTGACCAGCAGAGCAGAGGATAGCAAATTGGGAAGATGGTGGAGTGGAAAAAGATCCACATGCAGCGACATGGCAGATGGGGCAATAGAACAAGGGTATGGTTCAAAAAGAGGTAGCATACCTGAGGGTCGGCTGGCGCTAGGTCTGAGAGGACGGCCTTGTCGTCAGTGCGTGACCTTGCTCGCCGACGACGAGTGCGTCAACACTGCACGTCCTTTTCTTCCCCGGCGGATCTGTGACCACCAGTGAGGAGGGAGAGAGAGGCCATCTTTTTTAGATCTGGAGAGAGGGTGATAGTGTGAGAAGCAAGTGGGCAGCCCTTAGCAAGAAAGCTCTGAAGCTCCAGCCTATATATATTTTTTATACTACTAGTACTAGAGGTGGAGTAGTGGTAGAGTAGTTTATATTTTCTCTGCAAACAGTACCAGTTAGTCGTGCTTCAAAACTGAACGGCACGCCATTAAAAAAATAAAGTCAAGAAATAATGCGGCACCTCGGGCCAACGCGGCCAGATCGCATTTTGCACGAGAAATTACACAAGATGTTTCGTTGACATGTGGTCCCGTTCCAACATGTCAGTGAGACGACGGCGAGTCCTTTTGTACAATTTTCGAAAGGACGTGTAGGCCAGGGCGCCTCTTCGTGTACCGTGGCAAACTGGCAACCGTCCACCGACTCTTCGCCTTTCCCTCTCGATTTGGAACTGTTGTCGCACGCTCTTCCTCCCTCCTCCATTTGCCTTCACCCTTCCTTCTGCCATTGTTCGATCGTCTTCTCCATGGAGGGAACAAGCCGTAAATGACCCCGTTATTCTTGCCCCGATCTGAAAGATGACGTGGTGGGCGAACTCATTGATCGGTGCGACGTCATCACCTCGGCTAGCATGGCAGGTTCGTTCAAGCCCATTCTCGACTCAACTAATAACATCATTACAAGGAACCCAAGGGTCCAGGAGTGGTTTGAGCTCCCTTATCTTCTTCGCTATAAGCCTGTTCGCATGGGCACGGACGACGGAGGCCTCGCCTTGTGCAAGTTGATGCCGCTTGATAATGATACGTGTGATGTCAAGATGCCATCGCTTAAGGGTAAGTCCTGGGCTAGCACAAATGGAGATTGGGTTGTTTATATTGGGTACAATTGCTAGTGGGAACTTGTGAATGTGTACACTCGTCAGTGGATTCCACTTCCAAAAATCTCCGAGTGCCCTGAGGTTGAGCACACAGATGATCTACGTACGTTCAAATACGATCATGGTGATTGTCGTCTACTGAAGATAGCAATTTGTCGAGTTCCCAACCGCTCTTGGAATTACAAGAACTATCAAGTTGTTGCTATCTTCGACAAAATTGTTGCCGTCCTTCGTGGTTCCACTGGATGGATATTGCTCAAAAATCAGTTTCTATACACGGATGTGTACTGTGATGCAATTGAATACGAGGATCTTGTGTTTGCTGCCACCACTCGTGGCACTATTTTTGCATGGGATCCTCGTAGTTTCGGTACGTTTGTCTTCCACCGTAATTATAATTGTTTCATCCACATGCATGTGGGTTAGCAAGTTTCCCTTTACTAATTAACCTTCTTGTGTTTCCAAGGTCCTGTGAACATTCCACCACCTATACTTGAAAAAATTTATAAGCAAGGGGGAGATGATGATGGTGATGATCACGAGCATGAGGAGGAGCAGAACTTATATACTCAGTGGCGCCTGGCAACTAATTCCGATGGATCACCTCTTCTTGTCTGTATACAGTGCACTCAGACTGTTACTACTAAGGAAGCAGGTGTTGTCTCCCATGGTCGCCCTCTCCTGACCTATTCCAACACTCGTTGCATGGTATTCAGGACAGATACTAGTGTGCTAGCGCAAACACCTTCTCCCTGGTTCAGTATTGATAGTCTTGGAACAAACTCGCTCTTCCTTGGACCAAACTATCCAATGATGGTGAAAGGCGATCCCGCTGCTGTTGACACAACGTTACTACCATTTATGAGAAGCAATTGTATCTATACCTCGGACATTTCGGTGGTTCCCTACCCTGGTCCTGATATATGCCGCTTCAGCCTGGATGATCAGTCCTGCGTTGCTCTCGATATTGACAATAGCTGGCCCTTCCCAGAGCACCTATGGTTCAAAGCAAGCGTTTCCAACACCGAGGATTGGTTGAGTTGAAGTTCATTTCATTGCTTGTTATTTGTTGTGTGATGAAAACTTTAGTATTTGCTAGAATGTTTTGTTGGAAATAATCTATAATCCAACATGTATCCTCGTTGTCGTTGTGTGATGACTTGTTGTATTTAATGAATGGTACATTTCAGTTGCGAATGCATGTCATAGACTCAATTTATGAATGGTTTTCGAGTCACTTCTTGGAGTGTGAGTACCGTAGTAGTATAGCCAGCATCCGGTTAGTATATGAAGTTGCCACATCACATAGAGCCAACCTAATATTGGAGTATGCTAGCCCTCCACCGGCGCGCCGCTTCAAATGGCGGAGGAAGTGAGAGGTCGCGTCACCTTGTGTACAGATTTGAGATGCCACGTGTACCAGATGAATGACTCCAAGTTCGACCACCGTGATGTTAGGTGCGAGCCCAGGAACTCTGTTGGAGAGACCCCCCTCATAATTTTCCTACATTGGTCGTTTGATTCATAGGATAGAATGCTATAGGATTTTTTTCCTATGTAATCATCTTTTAATTGGCAATCTAGCATCCACTCCAACTTTTGTTTCACTTCCTTTGTTCCTATGAAGAGAATACTTGCTCTAAATGATGTGCCGCTGCAAGAGCCGCCTATATTTATTAACCATGCTCTAAAAAGGTGGACCAGCTTTGGCTATAGTAGTATTGTACTAGGTTAGTAGGTGACCTTGCGCTTGGCTCTTCTCCTCTTCCGGAAGTCGAACAATAATGATGGTACTACAGTAGTACTTCTGGCAATCTGACACCAAATGAACTGTTGCACGTCCACCGCTTGTAAGCAAAAGTTTCTCCTCGTGCTGCGAGCCACCGCGCACGCGTTGGCGAGGGAGAAGGCGTAGTAAGCAAGCTTCTCGTCGTTCTGCGAGTTGAAGGGACACATCAAAGTTATTTATTAGTACTCTCTTCAAAAAGGGCCGACCATGTCCATGGCTACCATCCCGTGCTCTGTCATTGAGTATGTGCACTATTCACATATCTTTTTTTCATCATTGATTTTTTGGTACATGGAAATACATTACCAAAATTTTGACTAGAAAAGCAAGACCAAAGAAAACAAGAACCACAAGAATACATTTTAGAAGATATCCAACTTCCATAACTGCTCCTGTAAGTTGGATTAGTGCCTTCTCGATGCATTCATTGTTGACCTGCGGAGGCTCGATCTTGCGTGCTTCTTTCTTCTTCGAGTGTAAAGAAGTAGACGTGTCTAGCCTCTATTCTATCAACAAGTGCACTAGTCTCATCTCTAGCCTGTATGCTAGCTAAAAGTGCTAGAACATCTACTAAATTGTGCTCTATCAATATATCATTGTACTCTTCTTCCCAATACCAAAACTTGCATCCATTCTACACAATAAAATTTTAAGTTAGCACAACTAGTCTAATCCAAGAGCACAACCGAAGATTTGGTCGAGTTCTTCCTCCTTTTGCCGACACGTGGGTCATCCAGCATCCAGGTCGTGTCATGCAAGAAAATAGAGTGGTAGGTGAAGCCACGTGATGTGCATCTTGGGTTAAACTGTAAATAGAATCTTACTACTCTTGAGTAACTCCAAAAGCGGCCACCGAAGATCTTTATTGGATTTGTTTTTCATCACCAGCACGTCGAGGTGAAATATGTGCAGGTTCAGTGGGTCCTCTTGCATTTTCACTGACATGTGGGACCGCATATGAGCAAACAGACGATGGGCTCCGCGCGTCTGCTGGCTGGCTGAGAAGAGAGATAGAGGAGGGCCGAGCACGGACTCCAGGAAATTTGTTCTACGTACTCGATATAGTGGAGTAACCAGCACCTCGATATAGTGGGGTGGCATGGGCCATAACTAGCATTCATGTCTAGCAGTACGGCACACGCCACCCACACGAGTCCCATCCGACACCAATTTTCTTGGAGTCCGTGCTAGCTACAGGCATCTCTTCTCCCTCCTGTTTTCTCAGCCATCGCGCGGTGGGCGGGGTGGGGGTTTGCCGATAGTCGGTTTGCTCAACTGCGGTCCCACTTGTAAGTGAAAATGCAACACAGCACGCATTCCCCCTTGAGCGGCGTGCCGGACAAACCGTGTGGGGGTGCGACGCGAACACGGCAGGCTTTTCCTTTTGAACTTGTAACTTGTAAAATTTGGTTCTGCTCCATGGGGCGACCGATAGATAGAAATAACGATTTTCCCTAGAGTAATGAGAAGTTTGGTTCTGGCACGGTTCATGCATGGAGTACGTAGGAAAATTATGAAGTTGATGCGAAAGGTAAGATAATTACTAGTAGTACCATATACTACTACATGGATTTGACGGAAAGATAAAGATACATACGGATCCATCAACGACATCCTCACGCCCTAGTGCACCGGGTCACCAACCGACGTGTGAGGAGCAGCGGCGTTGGCGGCAAGCTCAACGTGCTTCTAAACAATGCCATCCAAGGTTGCCCTGCGGTCCAAGAAGGCCAGCGTCCTATCGTCCTCCTCTTGCATGGAGTAGTCCTTGTGGACGATTTGCGCGTAGACGTGGGTGATTATGTCGATGGTGTCTTGCTGCGCCAGGCGCTGCGCGGCGAGCGCGACCTCGAGGCGGACATTCTCCGGCGCGACGGCGGGCAGTCGCAGGGCCACCAGTGCGTCGAAGAGGTTGTCACCATAGAGGCTGTTGAGGGTGGCAGGCATCGCAGAGCCTGGGCGCGTGGGCTGGAGGCGTACATCAAGGTCGTCCGCGAGCTTCTTGACGACGGTGAACTTGTCGAGGAAGCCGATGAGGACCTCGTTGAACAAGGAGACGAAGCTGTCGTCCAAGTGGCCCCTCGCCCTGGCGGCCTCAAGCACTACCTGGAGACATTCCTCGGTGCCAGGATGCAGGCCGGCGTCGTGGACCATCTGGCACAGCCGGCTGATGCTCGCGCTCATCGCCTCCATGGGTCTAGCTTCTAGTCAACTGATCTTGCGATTGGAGTGATCACTCTTGCCCTTAGGTGCGTAGGTGCGTAGGATTTCGTAGATTGGACTGGCGGGAGCCTTATATGAGAAGTGCAGACTGCGTTGAATTCATGTGCGTGTTGGCCATCTACTCCTCGCCCCTCTACTACACCTGCCTTTGGCTGTATGACAGGTTGGCCAGCCACCCGTTGGACCCACGTGTCATACACCCAAAGGCAGGTGCAGTAAGAAGATGGCGAGTCCTTTTGTACAATTTCCGAAAGGACGTGTAGGCCGGGGCGCCTCTTCGTGTACCGTGGCAAACTGGCAACCGTCCACCGACTCTTCGCCTTTCCCTCTCGATTTGGAACTGCTGTCGCACGGTTGATCGTATTTGAACGTACGTAGATCATATGTGTGCTCAACCTCAGGGCACTCTACACCGTCGAGGCGTAGACGTGGATGTGCAGGTCGACGGTTTCTTGCATGGCGAGGCGCTGCGCGGCGAGCGCGGCCTCGAGGTGCACATTCTTCGTCGCGACCTCCGGCACCTGCAGGGCCACCAGGGCTTGAAAGAGTTCATCACCATGGAGGCCGATGAGGGTGGCAGGCAATGAGGAGCCTGGACGCGCGGGTTGGAGCAGTACGGCAAGGTCGTCCACGCGCTTCTTGACGGCGGTGAACTTGCGGATGGAGTTGACCATCATGTCGTCCATGCGAGAGGCGAAGCCGGCGTCGGCGAGGGCTACGATGCCTGCGGTCGCCAGCATCGTCTGGAAATGCTGCATGGTGCAGGGCCGCAGGACGGCACCTTGGATGATTTGGCACAGCCGACTGCCGCTCGCGTCCATCGCCTCCATAGGTGCTTGTGGCTTCTGGTCACTTGGTCTTGGATTGGAGTGAGCAGTGTTGCGCAGACACTTGGGAGTAGATGGATTGGAGTGGTGGGGCGCCTTTATTATATGAGAGTCCAAACTCTGTTGCATTCACATCGTGCTGGCTCTATTCTGCTTCTCCAATTAATTCTCTCTCCATGTAATTGAGGATGCATCATTGACCGTTCAACGTCTCCGGAACCGCTACCCTCTCCCTCCTTGGCATTCAAGCACCTATGGACCCGTCGACGACGAGGTGCCTATGGTGACTTCGTAAATTTCAAGATGATAGTGCCGTGCGTGTGTGCGTTCATAGAGGTGAGTGTATGCGCGTGTATATGAGCGCTTGCGTCTGTACTGTGTAAAAAACGTAAATGCGTGTCAAAAAGAGACTAGTCAGTATACTCAATATTGTGCACCTCGGAGAGGAAAACGATAGAACTAGTACGTATTTATTTACGGTGCAGATTCACTCATTTTGCTCCATATGTACTCCGTCTCGGTGTAGTCTAGTCACTTGTTGAAATCTCTAGAAGGGCAAATACTCCTTTCTGGTTTACAGGGCTATACTAGCAAGTAGTTGTACGTACTAGTACAATAGTGGGCTCACATAGCAATTTTGCCTCATGCAAGAGCCTGGCTATATGCGTGCTCCAATGTTTGCAACTGCAACGTTCGGTTTGCGCTTGGCTCTTCGCCTCTTCGAGAAGACGAACAATGATGTTACTACTACTGCTTCTACAGTGTCGAATCCACTGCTGCATGTCCGTCCACCGCGAGCGGGACGGATAGCTTGTTGTAGAAGTACTACTAAGCAAAAGCCTGTCCTCGTTTGCGAGCAACCGCGCGCATGGGTGAGGGAGAAGGCGTGTAGTAAAATCAAGCTTCTCCTCGTTGTACGAGTTGACGCGACACATCATAGCACTGGCCCCACATGCTTGCCTCTAAACTTGGCTGAAAGACCCGCAGTGTACAATATATTTGCTGCAACCTCTAACATTTACCCACCACAAATTAAAATATATGTGGCCGTATGCATCATTCTGATGCAGAGGCCGGGGAGTCCCCCCTTTTCGAAAAAACAAATTAAAATATATATTCCTGTCTTGACCAGATGAGCGTGCAAACTACAATCACCAGGGTGTCAGGTAGGGCCAGAAGACTATTTTATTTTAAAAAAAACTTCGAGACGGCCACATAGCATGGAGCCGACCCCAACGATTTTAAGCTTACAGGCACGATACACGCTATCCTAGACTACTCTACACATGAAACTGCCACACGAGCGTCCGGGCTGCGCTTGGCTCTTCGCCTCTTCGGGAAGTCGAACAATGATGGAGCACTACTGCACTGGAGGAGTACTACAGTACGCTTCTGGCCATCTGACACCGATTGAACTGCTGCATGTCCACCGCGTGCGGGAGGGAGAGCGTGTAGCGAAAGCTTCTCCTCGTCTTGCCAGCCACCACGCTGATGGGCGAGGGAGGGACGCTCCTGCCTTTGCGTGTATGACAGGTGGGCCCGACAGGTGTGTGGCCAACCTGTCATACAGCCAAAGGCAGGTGCAGTTAAGTCCGCGAGGGAGAGGATAATCAAACTTCTCGTTGATGTACGAGTTGACACGACACATCAAAGCACTGCACTCGATATATTTCAATAATTTGCGTTTACCGATGCATTAATTACAACGCATGCATGCATGTCGTGACTCTCCCTTTGATACTTGCATGTGTTGATTTAATGCACCTTGAAGTAGTATAAAATATGTGACGGTAAAGCTTTGTAATACCCCGGCCCAAGTCGAGAGATGGTTGTGCACGAGGAGGGCGAGATCATGCAGACCGAACAGGACCCGACGATGGAGCTCTCTAAGGTCTCGATGGACCTCACCGTGCTCCACTGCCCCTTGTGCCTC
Organism: Triticum aestivum; assembly: GCF_018294505.1. Classification (NCBI taxonomy): domain Eukaryota; kingdom Viridiplantae; phylum Streptophyta; class Magnoliopsida; order Poales; family Poaceae; genus Triticum; species Triticum aestivum. The sequence goes on from NC_057799.1 coordinate 500,905,334, forward strand.
CGCCCCTTGACGCCTCCAGTGTATGAGGTTCGAATACACCTCGTCCGTTCGGCTGATTGAGCAAGGTGCAGGTTTCTTGATTGATGTGCTGTTTGATTGATTTCCGCAGTGCAAGGGAGGGCACCTGGCCTGCGCGGACTGCCGCGTCCTTATATATTCATCAGTCTTGCTATAGGTCGCAGTAGATGCTATATAGGTCCGTTGGATCTTACATCAAGATCCGTGCTTTCAGATTTTCTTTTTTCTCTCTTAAATCTCAGTCGAGTGAGACATAGCCATGCCATTAAACAGAGGCTCGGGCGCCATTAATGGAGACCTTGGGAGAGAGGTGGACGGCAGATGGAGGTCAAAGGGCTCTCCTCCCGAAAAGTACGCGCAGGGGTCTGATCGCACGCCTCTCGTACTCAAATAGCTACCCTGCACGGCGCCTCCTAGCTAATAAAAAATGGGGACGCGTGGCGGCACGTAAATGGTACTAGTAAGTAGAATGCCCACGGTTTCAATAATACTTGTGTTTCCGATTGTAACGTGACAACACTTGATCCAAAATGACTTTGTTGATTGTTAATGTGTGCGCCTTCCCAAATCGGACTGCAAATTTACCACAACATGTTGGTGCCATGTCATGGCACCAAGCCAAGTTTCATTATTTTCATGCATGTTTTGGATTTACAGGAAATAAAAAACTAAGTTTCTCAATGTTTCCAACCCAGCCACGACGCCCAGAATTTTGAATTTCATTCCCATTTCTTGCATGGAACCTAGAAATTTACCCGAGGACACACATGTGATTTTTGAACCAACTTTGGTGCACTTGAACATGTGCTTGTATTTCAAATTTGAATTATGCACACAAAGGTGACACGTTCCCTCCCAGAACCACAAGCCTTCTTGAGAGAAGCTCCGATTTGCAAGAAGCTTATACCAAAATTTGTTCCTATTCGGCCAATTGTTTTTACCACGGCATGGTACTACCATGACATGACACCATGCCAAGTTTCATGATTTTAAAACCAAGTTTCTCAATGTTCTCGACCGAGCCACGATGCCCAGATGTTTGAATTTTATTCTCATTTTTTGCATGGGACCTACTCCCTCCTTCCATCTATATAGGGCCTAATGTGTTTTTCAAGACAGTCTTTGACTATTGACAAGATTAATAGCACATGAGATGTATACTATGAAAATTATATTATTGGAAGCTCCTTTGACATACAAATTTGAAGGTATGCTTTGTGTAAGTTGCATGTCATATATTATTGCTCTAACGTTTGGTCAAAGTTAGCCTCGAAAAACGCATTAGGACCTATATAGATGGAAGGAGGGAGTATAAATTCACCCGAGGACACAAATGTGATTTTTCAACCAACTTTGGTGCACGGGAGCATGTGCTTGTAGTTCAAATTTGAATTATGCACATTAAATGACCAAAAACTCAATTAATGTGTAAATAAGGCCAAATGAAGCCAGAATAATTCCAAAATTTAACAGGGCACTCATGTAGTTCTATGTTGCCTTTGTAAAGAAACTCAAGGGGGACAACGTATATCGTTTCGCACTCAAAGGTGGCACATTCCCTCTCAGAACCACGAGCCTTCTTGAGAGAAGCTTCGGTTTGCAAGAAGCTTATACCAAAATATGTTCCTATTCGGCCAAAAAATTTACCACAACATGGTAGTACCATGACATGACATCCATGCCAAGTTTCATGATTTTCAGACGTGTTTTGGATTTACAAGAATTTTAAAACCAAGTTTCTCAATGTTCTCGGCCGAGCCACGATGCTCAGATGATTTAATTTTATTCTCATTTCTTGCATGGGACCTAGAAATTCACCCGAGGACACAAATGTGATTTTTCAACCAACTTTGGTGCACGAGAGCATGTGCTTGTAGTTCAAATTTGACTTATGCACATTAAATGACCAGAAACTCAATTAATGTATAAAAAATGACAAACGAACCTGGAATAATTCCAAAATTTAACAGGGCACTAATGTAGTTCTATGTTGCCTTTGTTAAGAAACTCAAGGGGGGGGCAGCGTATATCGTTTCACACTCAAAGGTGGCACGTTCCCTCTTAGAACCACGAGCTTCCAAATCGGCCCAATTTTTTTACCACAACATGTTAGTGCCATGACATGACACCATGCCAAGTTTCATGATTTCCAGGCGAGTTTTGGATTTACATGAATTTAAAATCAAAGTTTCTCGATGTTCTCGGCCGAGTCATGACGCCCAGATGTTTGAATTTCATTCTCATTTCTTCCATGGGACCTAGAAATTCAACCAATGACACACATGTGATTTTTCAACCCACTTTGGTGCACCGGAGCATGTGCATGCAATTCATATTTAGATTATGCACATTAAAAGTCCAGAAACTCGATTAATGTATTAAGAGAGATCGATCGGCATCCATGCATATGTGCGGGAGAGGAATAAGGTTGGGAGGGAGACAGAGCTAGAGTGTTGGAGGGGGTGGTAGTGGAGTTGCTTCTAACAAATGGTGGGATAGGCTTGCTAGACAAACGGAGGGCACGCCCGCAATATCAATAAGAGAGGAGATGGCTGCTTGTTGTCTGTGCACGTGCGTGTGAGAGACGGGTCAGGAGGCATGCACGAATGATGAGGGGGGACGATGTGGCTGTGGTAAGCAGACGTAACTACATAGGAAGATCAATCGCCCTTTGTTAGAGAAAGGAGAGACATAACTTGTGAGGTATGTCGATCGATGGGGGGGTAGTTAAAGTCGATCTAGGTATATGTTGGGAGATCGATCGGTATACATGCATGTGTGTGTTAGAAGCAAATGAGGCACGAGGAGAAGGATAGAGAGAGAGGGATGCATGTAGGAGGTGGTACGAGAGGCATACTATATCGAGGGGGAGGAGTGTGCGAGTACGAGAACGATGAAAAGAGTGGTGGGAGTGAGGCATGGACGGTGACAAGAGAAGAGGGGAAGCTTGTGTTTGTGCTAGGCACACCTGGCTAGAGAGGCATATCGATCGATGTGTGCCATAAAGAAGGAGCTGGGGGGCCTACACACACCGTGGGTGAACGACCTAAAGTGAAAAGACAAATTTGCGCGATGGAGCTAGAGAATGCTGAGGGAGGATGAGAGGGATGCGGGCGTGTGCATGCACAAGAGAAAGTTAGCGCTAGCTACAAAGATAAGAGGGTTGTGTGGGTGTAAAAGACGAATAGAGATCATATATACTTCATTATAAAAAGCGAATTCGGATATTTGAAGAATTTATCATAGTGTTTCAAACCGACGCATGTGTGAATATATATAACGGTGATACACATGGTGTGGTTATGAACATGTTATACTACATTTAATATATTTTATCTCTACTCTTATAAAAAAACGGAGTTGTTGATGATGGTGTGCCTGCCATCCTGCATTATAGGCTGTCCGATTTATATCTGGCGGATAGCAAGGAAACTATGATGGTTGAAGTTGGCAACAATCATGATTGTAGATTCTTATTGAAATAGAGAAACGAATTCAAATTTAGTTCGAATTGCAGCGGTAGTATAGACATTTGGAATGCACTAAAATGTTGGTATGAGTAGGTTATATGCACTATACAGCAAGCGAAAAAAATTAATCGGACATAACATGGACTCATACTCCCTCCTTCCATCTATATAGGGCGTAATGATATTTTTAAGACCGCCTTTGACTATTGACAAGATTAATAGTACATGACATGCACAATGTGAAAATTATATCATTGAAAGAACCTTTCACAGACGAATTTAACGGTGTGCTTTGTGTAAGTTGCATGTCATATATCATTGCTCTAATATTTGGTCAAAGTTAGCATCAAAAAACGCATTAGGCCCTATATAGATGGAAGGAGAGAGTAGCTTTGAATAGCATTTGTATAGTAAAACAGGGCAAGACTCTCTCTTTGTGTGGTGTGAATAGTTTTATTTTTTTCGTTTTCTTTTTGGTTGAGGGAAGTGCGAATTGATTTGGTACGTACAAGTACAATATTACTACACGTTAGGCTTGTCCCTAAAATTCAACCCGCATCTTGTTATATCCCGAAAATTCAGATATCGTGCTCCCAAAACTGGCGCCTTCACAACCCGCGCCTTGATATCCCGAAATTACAACGCGTGCGAAAACTCCCTCCAGCTGCCAAATCCCGACACGCGAAATCCCCCTTCTAACCCTGAGCCGAAAGGGCCGCTAGTTCAAATCAGTGGGGGGGGGGTACTTTTGTAACACACCCTACATTTTGGACAAGCGCGTCCCTAAGTCATGCTTCACCCCCTCCCATCGCCCCCTTTTCGCCATTCGAAATCCCAGGCCGGCATAACCTCTCCGCTCCAGCCGCGAAACCCCACCCTCCTCCGTCCGCCACGTCACCGCTGCCCAGCCGGAGCCTCTTCCCCGACGACGTCGTCCATCGCAACAGCTCGACGTCCCTCGTCCACCTCCCTGGATGAGGATCCGTCGTCCATCTCGCCGTCCCGCCGGTTCAGCCGCCCTGTCCTCCACCTCCAAGGAGCTGCTCCGACGATCGCCTCATCTATCGCGGCTGCTCCATCCCTACCGCGCCGCCTTAACCTGCTCCACCGGAACCGCAGCATCCTCACCGACTCCTCGGACGTAGCCGAGGCCTACTCGGCGCCACCAAAGAGGTTGTACACTGATCGCATCGCACCTTCTCCTTAACTTGACCTCCCGGCACCGACGGTGCTCCATCCCGCACCCCCATGGAGCGGCTACCTTGAAGCCTGCGCCGCGGCGACATCTCCACGGCGGCTCTCCCCCAGTGCGAGGCCCCTTCGGCGGCGGCGGCCATACCAGCCGGATCTGCTGCTGCTGCTCCGGCTCTCGCTCGCTCGCTCGCTCGCGCTGCTGCTGCTGCTGCTCTCCCCCTCGCTCGTGTTGCTGCTCTACTCTGATTAAGCCACACTTCAGTCGGCTGAATCGACTTTTGGGTCAGTCGATTTTCAGGGGTTGGGGGGCTCGCCGGAGTTAAGGAAGAACCACCCGCAGTGGGGACGGGGGCTCGCCGGAGAGGTACCCCACTATCTATCTTAGGGTTCAGGGTGGGGGGCGGGGGCCTAGAGGGCTGGCCGGGGCGGCGGTGGCGAGTTGTTTCGGGGCGGCATAAAGGTGGGGGCGGGGGCCTAAAGGTTTGCAAGGAACTGTTCAATAGCTCATAAACACACAAAAAACCACATACCTCAGCATCTGCTGCGGAAGATGCGACAGCTCCTCCAGCAACTGCTGCCTGCACAAAAAATTGACCAGTAATGTCAACTATGAAAGATGCCAACTTGTCAACTACAAGATGCCAACTAATGCTAACTAATGTCAACTGTATTTAGATCAAGATGACTAGAGATGTCAACTACAAAGGTTGTTATTGGTAGGGTTGGCTATACTGCTGGTGGCGAACTCCAGGCTAATAATCTGAAGCGCATGGATACAAGTTATCCTTGGATTGACAAACTAAAAACAAAAATAGTGGTGCGAACTGCTGCATAATTTCATCAGCATCTAAAAAGCGAGAAACACTTATATTCGAGATTTTACTTACCCTAGAAGATGACTCAGCTCCCTTACCAAGTGCTGCACGTCTAGTCCACTTTACAGCACGGAACTGATCAGCATCCTAAGAAAAAATAAAAAACATGAGCATGGGAAAAAACAAAAAATATTATATGACCCAAACAAAACCGAAAAATTGGCTTGTGTCATCAGCATGCCACTTACCTCAACATTCTCTCCCTGCTCAACACTCCGCGCAGGTCGTGGCTGGCGATTAGCAGGACGCTTCGAGTTCCGGCGAAGCGACTCACTTCCAGAACGCTGATTAAGCAACCAAAAGAAAACATGAAAAAAAACATTAGCATACATGCATAAGTTGAAAACAACTCAAAAACACGGAAAAAGTGAAAAAAATACATCTTCTTCATTGCCATCCACATCTCCTCCTATTATAACCATTTTTGCCCTGCGGGAGGAAATACAACAAAAGAAAACATAGTTAGAAGATGCGGAAACAAACTAGAGAAATCATAGAAGGTTGCTTTGATCTGCAGAAAACATGTGGACAACCAACTATAAAACGTGTGGACAACCAACTACTACAGTGATGCAACCAACTAGGCAGTCAACCTTGTGCAAACTGGACAGCATATAAGCCAACTAAGTTTAACTGTGGAAAGTAATAACTAGGCAGAAAATAGTTAACTAAAGGCAACAAGCTCATTATGATAACTTGTGCAACTTGGACAAACAAAAAATGCATAGCCAACAGGAAAAATATATTCAATTGGGTATAATATATTGGAAATTGGCAAGCATTGGTACTGATTTGCACAAATAAGGGTCCCTATTTGCACACATCAGGTGAAAACACATGAACAACCACATCGACAACAAAGACTGCAGATTCGGGTAGACCATTTTGAAAAATTGGTAAGCATTGATACTAATTTGCACAATCAAGAGGCCCCAGTTGCACACAGCAGGGGAAAAACACACGAACAACCAGATCCAGCACAAAGGCTGGCAGAAAAATCAGTAGACTATATTGGACAATTGTCAACCATTGGTACTAATTTGCACAAGTGATGATCTCTATTTCCACACAGCCGAATAAAAACACGTGGACCACCACATCCACCACAAGGCTGGTAGATTGGGTACACTATAATGCAAAAAATTGGCAAGCATTGGTTCTAAACTGCACAAACAAGGGTTCCTAGTTGCACATAGCAGCACGAAAACACACAGACCACCAGATCAATCACAAAGGCTGACAGCTTGGATAGAGAATATTGGGAAATTGGCAAGCATAGGTACTAATTTGCACAGGTAATGGTCCCTAATTGCAAACAAGAGGAGAGAACACATGACCCAGGAGAACCACCACAAGGCTGGCAGATTGGCTATATTATCTCAAAAATCTCCTACTACTGCTCCTAATTTGCACGCAAGGGGCAACAGAGTTGCACACCGCGGGGGAAAAAACACTCATCAAAAACACCAGATCCACCGCGAGGCTTCAATCCACAGACGAGGCTCTATCGCCGCGAATCACTCATCCTCCCTGAACCACTCATACCGTACGTATATGCACGAGCTCACCCCCTACTACAACGCAAAAACGACGGGATGAGCACAACCCTAACCCACCCCTGCCAATCCGGCGGTTTCCCAAACGAAGTAGTCCGCGGGGGTGACCTCAACCTCGCCGGAAAATGAGTTCGACCTCCCTAACCCCGACCGCGACCTCGAGTTCGACCTCTACCTCGACCTCCCTGACAACGACCGCGACCTCACCGAAAAACGAGCGACCTCACTAGAAAAAAGGAGGGCGGGCGAGTGGAGAAACAAGCAGGGACGAAGACGAGGAGCGCGCGTAGGAGCAGTACCTGTGCCGCCGCGGACGACGACCCTCGCGGCGCGCCCCGCCGTCGACCACAACCCAGCGGATTTGGAACCGCCTCCTAGCACCAACCAACGGCGAAAGCAAAGGGGGAAAGAGGAGGAATGGGCGGTGAGAGGTGGGGTGGGGGGTGGACGGGGTAATGGCACGAAATTCGAAACCGCCACCCATTACGCACGACGGCTAAAACGCTGGAGAACTGCCTAATCCTCAATGACATGTGGGTCCCACGGGCGGTTTATCTCGAGCGGCGCGGCGCAATCGGACCAGTCGACCGGTCCACGCGCGGGTCTGAGCGGCGCGGCCCCACCACCCGACCAGGGGACACCTGGACACGGCGCGCCGTCGATCGGGACGAGATCGAGCGGCTCTCGTTCGGCCGCCTGGTTCGTCTAGTTAGTGCGCGGCCACTTTTTAGATTTTAGGACAGTTCAAAGGGTAAAAAAACAGAAACATTGCAATCCACCGCGCTCCTCTAGTCCCCGGTCTCCGATTTCAAATCCATCCCCGCTTCCGCCGCCACGTCATCGATCCGCGCCACCAGCCTCGCGCCCGCACCCCATCTGACCCTTCATTCCAATCCAACGTCCCACGCCCTCCGTCCCACGGATCGACCCAGCGAGCGCCTCCCGCCCCAAATCCACCAAAATCCCGCGCTTCCCCCCCGCCCCCAAATCCTCCCGATATAAACCCGCCTCCGCCCCAAATCCCACCACAAGCTTCAGCAGCACTCCCTCTTCTTCCCAATCACACACCTGTCGGAGCTAACCGGAGCGGCGATGTCGGGGCGCGGCAAGGGCGGCAAAGGGCTGGGCAAGGGCGGCGCCAAGCGGCACCGGAAGGTGCTCCGCGACAACATCCAGGGCATCACCAAGCCGGCGATCCGGAGGCTGGCCAGGAGGGGCGGCGTGAAGCGCATCTCGGGGCTCATCTACGAGGAGACCCGCGGCGTGCTCAAGATCTTCCTCGAGAACGTCATCCGCGACGCCGTCACCTACACCGAGCACGCCCGCCGCAAGACCGTCACCGCCATGGACGTCGTCTACGCGCTCAAGCGCCAGGGCCGCACCCTCTACGGCTTCGGCGGCTAGGTTCCTGGGTTCCGTTGGTGGCAGCAGCAGTGTGGTTGCGGCTGTGTCTGTCTTGTGCCCTCTGTGATGTGTGCTGTGGGAGATGGGATTTACTGCTGCTTTGGCGTGCGTCGTTGTGTTCCGTGTCTTGTGTTCAGTAGGCTGTAATATCTTGTTGCGGTCAATGAAACTAGTTCTGTTCTGAATCCTGACTTGGAGTGCAATTGATTTGACTTAGCTGAAATGCAATTGAATGAACGATTTACTACTCGTTGCAATCTGCAGAAGAGATGCATCCTTTTGATTTAGTTCGGTTTCACTGGGGAACGAATCTTGGTTTTTCTTTCTGTGCAGATCTACAGATGCAGAGGATTCATTGTTGGGAGTGGTATGAATTCTCTGTAAATATGTGAAACTAAAATCCTGACCAAGTGTTTTGCTGTGTTGAATCTGTGTTGATACAGACGCAAGATACCTATTCCTGAAATCCTGACCAAGTGTTTTGCTGTGTTGAATCTGTGTTGATACAGACGCAAGATACCTATTCCTGAAATCCTGACCAAGTGTTTTGCTGTGTTGAATCTGGTTTTGATTTTTCTAAGTCTGGTTAATTTGTTCTACTGTATTATATTTCTCGCTTTAGATCGTATAGCTCTACTGCTGTGACTGTACATTTAAGTTATAACTGAAATGCAATTGAACCAATGTTTACATTGGACAGATAGCTGAACTGCAATGGATCCAGTATTGAACATTTGAGTTGTTGCTGAAATTCAGTTGAATGAATAATTATCACTCGTTGCAATCTGTAGAAGAGATGTACCCTTCTGTTAGGTTTTGGTCTTACTGGGGAATGAATCTTGAAATTTCTTCTGCATATCTACATATATGAAATCTTGAATGTTTCATTGTTGGTGGGGTATAAATAATCTAGTCAATACAAATATGAAATCGAAACGCCAAATATGGCCTTCTATTCCTGAATGATACAACGAGCATGTGGAGCAACTATCAGAGTGTTTCTGAATAATACATCAAGCACTGGGGCAACTATCAGAACATTTCTGAATGATACATCAAGCCTCTGGAGCAACTATCAGATTTGAAATAGTACATCCGACAATTACAACTGCATGTAGTATGTAGAACAACTATCTGAGGCTTTGCACTAAACTGATATTTTTCCTAATAATCAGCTCTTTCCTCAGAGGAATGTACAGTAGGGTAGAGATTATATTCCTTTCCTAATAATAATCTTGTTCCTCAGAAGGATATACAGTACTACAACCAACTCATAGGATGATTTTTCTTCTTTGAGAAAATTGTAAGTCGCTATCAATAATTCTCTAGAGCAGGAATTGCTTGCCGGTGTATGTTTTGCCAAACTCCCAATCCTTGGGCACAACGTTGAAATTGGTCATTGTCGTGCCGTCACTCGAGGTGAGCTCAAAGGACACCGGCTGCCCTGTGAGATCTAAGTTGATGTGCCATATCTGGCCCCAGTTGCGGCCCATGTCGAGCCAGCCAGACTCTGTTCCTTTGATCTTCACTGATCTGACATCGCCAGCGCCGCCGACATTGCTGATTAGGACTGTGAAGAAGAAGCTCTTCCCGGAGACCGAGAACCGCACGCCGCCTTCACGAAGGCACTTGACGCTGTTCATAAGAAAACAAGTCAATCTCAGCAAAGAATGAGAGGCATTTTTTCCGACAGGTTAATGCTATTAGTAGCTTTATTTGTCCTCGTTGTTTGTTCTCATGCGAATCCTGCAAACTACTTAATAAGTAATGAAATGGCCTGACATAGATTAGTCCCAGATCATAGTAGGATGTATATTTCCATGTCAATTGTCCTACGAAACATGAAATCTCCAGGATCACGAAAGCACATTGATAGCAGAATGTTGCACAAATCCGTCATTCAGGAAACTATCTCAAAGAAGCACCTCAACCTTTCAAGCTACTAGACAACTTGACGCGCATAAAGATTATTACACCCTTCTATAACATACTTTTCAGTTTAGCATACATGCACGTTTTCAATTTTATATTCTGAATGACACAGGAGTAGAACTTCACTAATTTACAGATGCGATCATAGTCTGTTTGAATTCGAACACTAACAAATAAAATGAAGTGTAAGCACAAGCTAAGATGATTAGTTTCAGTTCAAGACGGTCCTAGTAGTACCAATAACTAATGAAGTTTTCTCTGGAAAAATAATCGAATGAAGTTGTTTCAAAAGGACCTCAAAGAGCTACCAACCAGTGCATAAATATCTAACACAAACATAGAATATTAAGGACAACCACAATTAATGTGCCACTACAACTTCCAGGGCCAGTTTGATTGTCACCAGGTAGGCATCTCATGCATACCTGAGAAGCAGATAACTTGTGTAATAGGCTAATAGCTTTATTGTTGATGATGTGCATTTTTGCTGTTCCGTGGAATAGTGGTTTGTTCTCTACCATACATTTATTCTTTCTCTTGGAAATAGTGCCAATTGCTATTTGCTAACAGTAAGGGAGCTATATAACAGCTGATGAAGCTAAAGTCTGGCATAGTTTAGTCGCAGAGCACAGCAGGGTCGATATTGCTGCCAATTACCTCAGGCTAATTGTCATCTGATGATTTGAAACATGAAATCTTGAGGATAAAAAAAAGCACATTAACAGCACATTTCATTAAACCTGTTATTCATGAAAGTATGTAGAAGAAGTACCTGTTATTAGATCTCTGCTACTACACCTTTTAAGTGTGGCATATATGCAGGTTCCTAACTTTATGCTCTGAAAAGCACCAGAATAGTGCTTGCAAATTTACCAAATTTGATAAGTGTTACCATTTGCCATATCCTAATCTGTTTGGATCTTAAATGCCAATAACAAACCAAAAAAAGAGTAAAGCTAAGATGATTAAACGGTCAGGCAAGTCACTATCCAAAGTTCCTTTTTAACACAGTTTTAGTAGTACAAATAATCAACTAGATTTCCCTCAAGAAAATAAATCAAGTTGTTTAAAGGATCCCAAGGAGCTACCAACTGGCATAAATATCAAACATAACCACAGAATATTAAGGACAACACCAGTTAATGCGCCACTACTATTTGTAGGGCCAGTCCTGACAGTTTGGTGATACCGGGTACTGGAGGGCACATCATGTAAACCCAGAAGCAAATAACTTGGTGATGCTAGTTCGGTGCAGATCAACAACTCTAGATTCTAGAAGTTCCAAAAAAACTTCTTGCAACCTCTCCATTAATATGGTTCAACCAGTCCTTACAGCAGTCAATAGAATTTTTAAGCACTAACTGTCAATAAGATCCCCATTTCCTAGAATTCCTCAGTTATCAACAAAACCCAGGATAATCACTCAGATAAGAGGTGCTTACTTTCTTGATGTTTCTAATTAATTTCTTCATGTGAGTTATCATAGCTCAGCATACCGATTCTGCACTCTAGTAACCATAGACTGTCGTGAATCATGGAATAAAAAACCCTTACTGTTGAGCACGGGTTAGAATGATACAACTAGTTATCACCAGCTGCATTATCATCATCGAGATGATAGCGTGTTTTAATTCCAACAGAGCCCCAAAGAACAAAATAAACCGAAGGAGCCATGGAAGTCTAATGCTTACACCAATGAATAGGACGCGAATACTGAACCAAAATGTAATACAGTACTATAATTGATCAAATTCACGCAAATCGAGCATGTGATACTCTAGATAGTCAATGGCTCGATGCTGCATCAAAAGGCTCATAGGTGCTTTCCTCCTAACCCAAACACCAAATCACATTAGTACATTAACACTTTGTTCTATGCATCTTTGTACTACCTTGTTAGTAAAGGAAGGCCACATTAGAGCATATAGAGGCCAGGACAGCAGATAAAACTACCCTAATTCGAACCCTAACCAAAAGAACTTGCACTTCACCACAGTGGAAGAGGGTCCTCCTGATCCCCTCCATACTTTCCTCACCAACGGACACTTGCAATTCAGCTTTTCTGGGATCCCACATTGCGCAAACCAAAGCAATCCCTAGCTTGGCAAGCACTTTTCCAGCTCCACACAGATTGAATCAGGGAACCGAGGAAACTTTAGCCTTAGATCTAGCCGAACATGGAGTCCAAAGCAGAGTGAGATCGAGTGCAGGCAAGAATGGAGCATACGTACCGGCGGTACTGGATGGGCATGACGCCGGCCTTCCAGAGCGCAATCTTCTCGAACGCCTGGATGGGGAGGAGGAAATGGTGGTTGGGCGGGTTGCAGACGCCGCCGGCGTCGGCGGGGAAGCCGTAGTTGGGCGGGCAGAAGTTGGTGGCCGTGACGACGATGGAGGTGCCGGGGAGGCAGTACTTGAGGTCCTCCACGCACTTGACCTCGTAGCAGCCGCCGCAGGCGGCGCCGCGCTCGAACAGCGCCGTGCTCAGCCCCACCGTCGCCATCCCGTACCCGTGCTTCCCCAGATCCCCGAACCCGCACGCGCCACCTGCACGCCGCACCCCACAAAAAGAAAAGCACAGATCAGCTCCGTACCCATGTCCATGGCCGCCAGGATCGCAAGAACCGACTGTGGTACGAGCAGAGAAGCTCCGGTAACCGAGCGTGCGGTTTGTGGAAATTCCGTTGGCGGCAACATACCGAAAGAGGAAAAGTGAACTAATTAATGCCTGCGGCATGGACGCGGGGAATTTTGGCGAGAGCGCAAGGACGGTTTGGTGGATTCGTTTCTTGGACTGCTGCCATGACGGGCGGAGGGAGGGCGGAGAGGGAGGCGAGGTTTGTTGATGCCTACCGATGGCGTCTCCGGGGTCGGCGGCGAAGTAGGAGGACTTGGCGTTGCGCCATTCGGAGAGGGCGGAGGAGCCGTAGGAGGAGGGGTGCTGGTGGCCGGCGGCGAGGGCCGGGAGGAGGAAGAGGACGAGGAGGAGGAGCGGGGGAGCCATGGCTCCCAGCAAGCAGCTTTTCGTCCGTGTGCTTCTCAGTGAAGTGAAGCAGGGGAGAGTGTGAAATGGTGGTGGAGCTGCGCTTCGGTGCTTCGGTGTTCTGTCTTTTTAATTTGCAGCTTCTGGGGCCTTCTTTGCCTTTCGTACATGTGCGCACGGGTATATTTTTAGTGCAGATTTTCTTCTTGAGTGCTCCAGCTTTTGATCGACTTTTTTTTCTCGGAAAAAGTGCATTTGCTCGTTTTGTTTTGTTTTCTTCCCTACTTCACCGCAGCTTCTTGCTTCGCTGAAATGGCCAAGTTAGACCATCTAAAGCCGGACTAGCAAATCCGGACCCTCAAACACCACGGACGTGATCAGGCACGTTTGTGGGCGCATTGGACAATCCTTCATATTTCTCTTCGGGCATCCACATATCTCAAATTCGGACTCTTAAATCCATGCAAATATATGCACGTCGATCATGCAACACAATGTCGCACGTAAATAGCAATTGTTGGTATCAAGCATAGATATCGTTTACATAAAATTTATTTGAAGTGCCAAACTCAAGCATTGCCTCCTTGGTTGTTATTGTGGATCCACATGTGCTCCACAAGATCATTGAGTAGCTGCGTGTGCACCTGCTGATCTCGAAGATTCTGATGCATCTGAAAAAAGTTCACAAGCTGAGCCGCATCTTGATATTCCGGGATTTCAACTTGTTCTTCGGATGCTTCGAAATCATGGGTTTGGGCTACACCATCACCCTCATCCTCGACAATCATATTTTGCAGAATAACCCAACATGTCATCAACTGCCACAAAGTTTCAGTTTCCCACATCATTACAGCGCTCCGCACAATTTCCCAACGAGCATGAAGCACACCAAATGCCCTCTCCACGTTCTTCCTAGCCGCTTCCTGCATTGTTGCAAAGTGGCTCTGTTTATTGCCACGCGGCTCGGATACGGTCTTCACAAAAGCCACCCACTGAGGACCATCGGCAAGATAGTACCCCATGTTGTAGTCCCGGCCGTTGACAGTGTAGTTGCACGACGGTGATTCCCCATTGCAAAGTCCCCTGAACACCGGAGATCGTTGAAGCACGTTGATGTCGTTGTGAGAACCCGGAATTCCAAATAAAGCATGCCAAATCCATTATTCATGTGATGCCACCGCTTCTAATTTGATGGTGGCCTCTCTCGTGTGACCTTGATACATTCCCCGCAGACCTTTGGGGCAGTTCTTCCATTGCCGATGCATGCAATCATTTGATCCGAGCATTCCTGGAAACCCCCTTGCCTCTTCAATAGTCAACAACTTCTCACTGTCGTGCGCATTTGGTTCTCTGAGATACTCATGTCCAAGCACCTCCACCATGGTGCAGGCAAATTTGACAATAGTCTTCACGCACGTGCTCTCCCCCATCCTGACCATCTCACCAACGGTGTCTGCAGCGATACCAAGTCCAAGCATTCTCAGAGCAGTCGTGCACTTCTGCTTGGCCGAGAAAAAGAGTTGGCCGCAACAATCCCTTCTGAGCTTGAAGTAGTCGTCGTGTGCCTCCACTCCCTCCACAACGTGCAAAACAATGGTTTCCGCATGCGAAAACGGCGACGAAATCATCGATCATCCGGGAAAGCAGGCGTGGGAGAAAAGTAGTCATTGTGCAGTAGCTTTGCTCCGGACACCCTGTCCCGGTTGATCACTCTTCTCCCTTTGATTGAGCCCTTAAAGTTGAGAATATGCTACACTTGTCGGTCCATTTCCTCTTGCATGCTCATGTCCACTTCTTCGTCCGAATCCGATGAATCGAAGAACTCATCTTGAATCATTTGGTCAAGCTCTGTCGGTCCATACTCCTCGTCCGACGAAGCATCAGAATCCATGATTTACCTAACAAAATCACAATAATCCCGTTCGGTCAATGTGTCAAACACATCAAGCGCAAGGCGGGGCCGGAGAGTTGTCGGTGAAAGCTGAATAAAACTGTTGCTTATTGATGATTTTGTGCGGCATACAAGAGTATATAAGAGGGTACAAACCGACTTGGGGTAGGGGTACAAAACTGACTTGGACTAGAAGTCGTATACCATAATGACTACTCTAACATCCCCCCGCAGTATCAACGGCAGGCTTGACGACGTTGAGACTGAAACAAATATCTTGAAACGGCTTAGTAGGCAGTGTCTTGGTGAAAATGTCAGCAAACTGAGCCGTAGAGGGAACATGAAGCACCCGAACCTGACCAAGAGCAACCTTTTCACGAACAAAATGAATATCAATCTCAATATGCTTTGTGCGTCGGTGTTGAACTGGATTGCTGGTCATGTAGACTGCTGATATGTTGTCACAGTAGACAATAGTGGCCTGCTCAATAGGCCTGTGTAGCTCGGAGAGTAACTGCCGAATCCAGATGGTATCTGCAACGACATGTGCCACAACGCGATACTCAGCCTCGGCCGACGAACGTGAGACTGTAACCTGTCTTTTCGAAGACCAAGAAATCAAATTGTTACCAAGAAAAACACAAAAACCGGAAGTGGACCTTCGAGTGTCAGGACAACCAGCCCAGTCTGCATCAGAGTATGCGGTAAGCGAGTTTGGAGAAGAATTATTGAGGTGGAGACCATGATTGAGAGTTCCTTTTAAATACCGAAGAATGCGTTTGACATGATTATAGTGAGGAACCCGGGGATCATGCATATAGAGACATGCTTGTTGAACAGCAAAAGAGATTTCAGGACGAGTAATGGTGAGATATTGGAGAGCACCTGTTAGGCTACGATAGAGAGTAGGATCGGAAAAGGGTTCACCGGTAGCCGAAAGTTTAAAACTAGTATCGACAGGAGTGCGAGATGATTGACAGTCAAGCATACCAGCACGATTAAGAAGATTAAGAATATACTGGCGTTGGGAAAGAAAAAGGCTGGAGGAATCTCGAACAACAGCAATGCCTAAGAAATGATGAAGGAGTCCTAGGTCAGTCATAGAAAATTCAGATCTAAGAAGAGAGACAATATGATCTAAGAACTTTTGAGAGGAGGCGGTAAGAATGATATCATCTACATAGAGAAGTAAATAGGCAGTGTCAGAAGTTTGATGATACACAAAAAGAGAGGTGTCGGAGAGAGATGGAGTGAAGCCTATTGTTTGAATGAAGGAGGAGAAGCGTTGAAACCAAGCTCGTGGGGCCTGTTTAAGACCGTAGAGAGATTTCTGAAGATGACGTACATGAGTTGGAAAGGATGGATTTTCAAAACCCAGAGGTTGCTGGCAGTAGACAGTTTCTTGAAGGGAACCATGGAGGAAAGCATTTTTAACATCAAGTTGGTGAATGGGCCATGAAGAGGAGACAACAACACTAAGAACGGTGCGAATGGTGCTAGGTTTAACAACATGAGAGAAGGTTTCTTCGTAATCAATTACTTGTTGCTGAGAAAAGCCACGACAAACCCACCTGGCTTTATATCGTGAGAGGCTCCCATCGGAGTGGAACTTTTGGCGAAAAATCCATTTGCCAGAAACAATATTTGTATTGGGAGGACGAGGAACAAGTTTCCAGGTGTTGTTTTGAAGTAAAGCATTATATTCTTCTTGCATGGCAGCGGCCCAATTGGGATCAAGTAGAGCAGTTTTGTAATTCTTTGGAAGAGAAGTGAGAGATACGGAGGTATGAAGGTTTAGGCGGTCTTAGGGTTGATGAAATCCTGATTTGGCCCTAGTACGCATGCGATGATCATTAATCGGGGCTGCTGTAGGAATAGCACGAGGGGGTAAGGTGGGTACAGGTGAGTCCGGCGCAGCGGAAGAGTCGGACGAAGGAGTAGGGCTGGGTGGTGGAGTGGGAGCAGGGTTGGGTGGTGGAGTGGGAGTAGGGGCCGGGGGTGTTGGGGAGGAAGCAGGGGTCGGGGGTGTTGGAGACGTCTCGGGTGGGGTGAGTGTAT